>NC_135391.1:16897500-17197500 GCF_051989625.1 Stigmatopora argus
TGCCGACTTTCTGTTTTAGGAGCAAATTAAAATGAAGAGTATAGATGTATATTAAATTTCCTGATTTCCCCCCTTTTAAATCAATAATTGTAATTTTTTAATCCATTTTTTCTGTGTTTTTAGTTCAAAAATAATTTTTTAAAATCTAAAAATATATAAAAAAGGTAAAATAAACATTGTTTTAGATCTAAAAAAACTGAATATTCAGGGCTTTTAATCCAGTTCTTTTAATCCATTTATATAAAAAAATCTAAATATTATATCTAAAATGGTCCGGCCCACATGAAACCGAGTTGACGTTAATGCCAACCCGAGGCTGACACCGTAAAGCATTCACTGCCGTTGATGGCATCCAACTAATTTGTACGAGGAGGCATGTCAGTCCCAGTCCAAAGGAATTGGACATCTGTCACTGTATGTGCTAACCAGTAAAAACAAATAAATAGACTTGACTTGTGTCTCCAGATAAAGGTCATGAGAAATTTTCCAGAGAATCCACCTGTGCTGGCTGCTTTGCCATTGGCGCATTTTATTATACTATTAGCATGTACCACTGAATTCCCAAAGGCGGGGGGTGCCTGCGGAAAAACGTTTAAAAGTGAGCAGTGTTGAGTGGCCTCTTTAGAGAAGCATCTATCAACATGATTCCTGTTGTGTTGGCCTCAGTTCTCTTTGCTGCTGGTAAGAACATCTGGCCTTGTTTGTGTGTGTGTGTGTGTGTGTGTGTGTGTGTGTGTGTGTGTGTGTGTGTGTGTGTGTGTGTGTGCGTGCGTGTGTGCGCGTGCGTGTGTGTGTGTGCGTACGTTGAGGGGATTGCCACAGGTAAATCAATGACTCCATATTAAGGATAGAGGGATCCACTTCTTGACAGTCTGCCAGATGGCCCTTGATTGTCTAATTTTTCTTTGCATGGTTCATGTGGGGATTTTTTTCACTTTTGAGGGCCGCCCCAGCCTTCCTGTACATTTTTTTGTGGGCATTTTGTCTTCCGCTGATGTTGGAAAATTCTTTTTCTAGATTAACTGCACTGTAAAAAATAAAGAACAAAACTGTTGCTAACTTAAGTAATCAATTATTATTCATTCATTCATTTTCTTAACCGCTTTATTCTCACAAGGGTCGCGGGGGGAGGCTATGCCAGCTGACTTTGGGCCAGAGGCGGGGGACACCCTGAATCGGTGGCCAGCCGATCGCAGGGCACAAGGAGACGGACAACCTTGCACACTCACACCCATACCTAGGGGCAATTTAGAGTGTCCAATCAGCCTAACATGCATGTTTATTGGAATTTGGGAGGAAACCGGAGTACCCGGAGGAAACCCACGAAGGCACAGAGAGAACATGCAAACTCTACACAGATGGACATGACCTGGATTTGAACCCAGGAACCCAAAGCTGTGAGGCCGACGCGACCCTGGCCCAAAGTCAGCTGGGATAGGCACCCTCTGCGACCCTAGTGGGGATAAAGCGGTTCAGAAAATAAGATGAGAGATGAGAATTAATTAATGGAGGGATCCGATTTGGGGGCTGGGGAACATCTTGTAAGCTAAATATTTCTATGTCAAATAAAATTTAAAACAATTAATTCTTTAAAAAATGAAGTTGAAAAATCATTTAGTTTTAAGGTCACACTAAAAAGACAATCCTTTGAAAATAAATTTGTAAACTCAGAAAAATAGGTTCTTATTTTACCATCAAATCCAAACATTACCAGACACTGTTACATTATTTTACACTAGGTTTGGGACTTTCCGGGCTAATCTTATGTTATGATCCATGTCAGAGAGATTGGTGATTCAAAATGTTAAAAGATAATGCATTTTTCCACCTGTTGCCCTTCACACGTCCTCCCCTATCAGCCCTCGGCTGCGGCACGCCACCGATTGAGCCGCAAACTTCCCGCGTGGTCAACGGTGAAGACGCCAGGCCTCACAGCTGGCCTTGGCAGGTAACGCCGATACACTGAATCACACATCTGTCTACCTTTTCATATGCGCTGGCAAGTGTCACACGCCTTGCATCTGGTGCTTAGATGGCACACTCAAGCGCAGTAGTAGTTAGATGTTTGCCGGTGAAATGAGCTCCCCAAACCTTTTTTGTTCAATGTGCAGATTTCGCTTCAGTATGAGAGGGATGGAGAGTGGAGGCACACTTGTGGGGGATCTCTGATTGCTGAAAACTGGGTTATGACTGCTGCTCATTGCATCAAGTAGGAGAGGGAAAGATGCCCAGTTTACTGACAGCAAATTTACACCGCTATAAATGAATCATATTTATTGTCAGTTCCGTTCAATACTAAGCTGCATGTACATACATCTGTGCCTGTGTAGCAAGAAGTTCTCATATAGGGTGTTTGTGGGCAAACACAACCTGGTGGAGGAAGAGGCCGCCTCCAAGGCCATTTTGCCTGAAAAGATCATTGTGCATGAGAAATGGAATCCCATTTTCGTGGCTTTAGGGTAAGAAGAAATATACCATATTACAATATACTATATGTTGCACCTTTTCCGACTTATATGTTGTATGTATTTTAACTTTTCACTTTGACTGCCACATCTTATAATAAAAATCTAATCAAAAGCCCTTTATTGTCATCATACACAGCTGCGTATAATGAAACCACAGAGTGCATTTTCCCAGTAAAAACATAAATAAGTAATATAAAAATATAAATATAAAAAGTCACGTGGCCCCTGTGAGAATAAGATGCTTAAAAAATGAATTTTCTTTTACAGCAGTAAAAAATACATTTCTGTAACCGGGATGTGTTGTTTTTTATGCAATAGTTGTCCCCAAAAAAAATTGTGTTACATTAACAGGTGCCTATTTTGTCTGTTGTAGTATTATACTATTATATTTTATCATGTTTGTTCTTCGTTTTAATACATTTAGAAAAATATCTGAAGAATGAAAACTACTCCAGTAACCCCTCCCTTCATTATGCATTCTTTGGCTAGTGCGACTTATAGTCGGGTGCATTTTATACTCATAAAGGTACGAAAATTGAAAATTGAAAAAGTCCTGATCCATGTGGTTCATTTTAGGAGGATAAACAGAATTGTGATATTAAGGCTAATATCTTAATATTTGTGGGAAGGTCTGAAACTGTGATTTTGAAAGCAGCACTGTTAAAACATACAATACCTTCACATTAAAACTTACACAAGGCTGAAGATACCAAACACCAATAGCAAAAAGTAAATAAAAAACAACTCAGCATTTAATGAAGAATAGCAACCAGCAAAGGGGAAAAGATTTGGAATTGGTAATGGTGACTAGGAAAGCAATATTTCTCAGCATTGGCTCACCTGTGTTTAAATACTCTGTTGACAAGACAGGACGCAGGTGCGAGGCAGGGAACTCTGCCCACCCCTACGCACCTGGGCTCTGTAATGCACAACATAACCAGACTGGCAGCTGAATGTGACAGCCAGAATCATACCATTTAAAAAGAAAAAGAAAACTGTTAAATACATGTAAACATAACATAAAAATGCTATACTGCTTCAGTAAGTGTAAAATTTACAGTAGACCTTTGTGGATTTGTTATAAATGAAAAATCAAGGTAGAAAAAAATATTACTATATATAAATATATATATCCCCCTGTGACCCTTGTTAAGATAAGCAGTTCAACAAATGAATGATTTACATTGTAATTGACAAGACCATAAAAATTGGGCCAGTTAAAATACTACTGTGCTATTGGCTCAGAGGTCGCACACTGGATTGTCACAGAGAAAATATCTAGTCAAACTCCAGGAAAAGCATTTTATTCTCACAAGGGCTGCAGGGATTCTGGAGATTATCCCATCTAATTATTGTTCAATCGCGACCGCCCTGAACTGAACTGTAACATGATTGTTGAATGCAACGTTCATGAACTTGGATAACTCATTCTAGAAATGTTTGAGTTGGCAAAGTTTTCTGCAGTCTGATCTTTTCTTTCCAAGAAGAATTCATCTTCCGAATGCACGTGTTGGAAGAAAAGCTCAATAAACAGTCTTCTATTATTCTGACGATCTAAATTCTGAACACTCACTTGATGCTTCTAAATCAACCTCCAGTACAAACAATGAACTTCCTTTATACCCTGCAGAAATGACATCGCCATGATCAAGCTGTCTGAGCCGGTGACTTTGAGCGATCAGGTTCAGCTGGCGTGCGTCCCACCAGCTGGCACCGTATTGACCAACCTCTATCCCTGCTTCATCACTGGCTGGGGTCGACTGTACAGTAGGTGTTTTTGCTTGTATAGTGCTACTAAATTGAACATTTGTCATCAGGTGGGCTTTCGTTTTCTAGCCGGAGGCCCCATTGCTGATGAGCTGCAACAGGCTTTGATGCCTGTGGCTGACCACTCCACTTGCTCTCAGCCTGACTGGTGGGGCATCGCTATTAGGACCACCATGGTGTGTGCCGGTGGCGATGGAGTCGTGGCTGGATGTAATGTAAGGATCACACTCTTTGTCGGAACTCTTTTTAGGGTCATTCCAGAATTGACTGAATCTGTCTAAGCCTTCACTTTTGTGTTTTTTCCGCTAGATATTTGTCAATAATCAGAAATAAACTATGAAAGGTTTGTTTAGCTCAGTTTACAGATAAAGGTTACAGTAACTGCTTGCGTAATCATTGCCCAGTTCTACTTATATTATATATTTCCATTGGCTTTTATGATAGAAATGTGCTAGACATTGCTTTTGAATTTGATATCGAATTGTGTGGAGTGGGCGCCCCGTCGGCTAAGTGGTTAGCGCGTCGGCCTCACAGTGGGGGACCTGGGTTCAAATCCAGGTCGGTCCACCTGTGTGGAGTTTGCATGTTCTCCTGCCTGTGTGGGTTTTTCCCAGGTACTCCAGTTTCCTCACACATTCCAAAGACTTGCATGGTAGGCTGATTGGACACACTGAACTGCCCCGAGGTATGTGTGTGAGCGTGAATGGTTGTTTGTCTCCTTGTGCCCTGTGATTGGCTGGCCACCAATTCAGAGTGTCCCCCTGCCTCTGGCCTGAAGTCAGCTGGGATAGGCTCCAGCATCCCCGCGGCCCTAGTGAGGATATAGCGGTTCAGAAATCGGGATGAGATGAGATGGAGATTGTGTGTATATTAAGCCAACATGGTTGATTGCCCAGTTCATTTTTTTGGAATTTGTTATCAGGACAAGTAAATGTGCTCAACTGCAAGTTTTAGTATTTTACATGATGATGATTTCAAATTTGAAGGGTGGCACATACAATTCCCTGAAAAATCTGAACTGACCCTTTAACTCATATGCTGCCATTGACGGTGTTCGACTTGCGTGGGTAGCAATTGATGGTGAGCTATTGAACACAAATATGACACATTTTTCTTTATTCCTAACACATTTGTCAAGGCAAATTCTTCTTTTGGATTAAATATTTTAAAAGCCAGACAAAAGTAAATCAGTCATTTCACGCTTCCACAACCAAGGTCCCAAGTGATATGCCATTTCTTAGCAGGACGGTAGTATTTGAAGTTTTTGTAATTTAGATGCAGTTTTCCCTCAAAATGATGGTCCATTTTCATATCTTACACTTTACTCACTCTCAAAAGGAGATTTCTTGCCTTTACACCATGTTTATCATTGACATTTTCAGTTACTGACCCTTATTTTTGGTTGTTTTCGCTGCATGGTGTTTTTGTGCTGGTCAGCGCTGTGTGGATGTAACTTCAGCAGAATAAATTATCATGTCCTTCTTCTCAGGGTGACTCCGGAGGCCCTCTGAACTGTAAGAATATGGAGGGAGCCTGGGAGGTGCACGGCATTGCTAGCTTTGTCTCTGGTCTGGGCTGCAACTATGTGAGGAAGCCCACAGTCTTCACTCGTGTGTCCGCCTTCAACGAGTGGATTGATCAGGTACACGTGGAAGAAAAAAAACTGTTACTTTTTTCATCTAATTCTCAAAATTTGTCTTCTAGGTTATGATGAACAACTAAAGATAATGAAGTGTCAATAAAACTACCAAACTGACTTAATTTGTCTTGCGTGACGATGTTTCAATTAAAAACATGATATGAGGAAACTGAAAACATGTTCAGCCACTGTGAACCCTTCCCTTTCCATCAATTGCAGCACATGAGTTCATGTTGGTGACGGGGGGTTTACTTTTTTCCCCTAAGATTTTCTCAGAACATTTTTGTGTGGTGGCGTCAAGTGAGATATTACTGATGCAGAAGATTATGAAGAAATAGCAGGGGGTGTAACTATGTTGCTCACTCACTCACTTATTTTCCATGTCAGTTATCCTCACAAGGGTGTGCAGCTATGTGCAGGTGTCTAGGGGACCCTGAACTGGTGGCCAGCTAATCACAGGGCACAAGGAGATGCAAAACCATTCACGCTCACACTAAAACCGAGGGCCAATTTCGTGTCTTCAACTAGCCTATAAAGCACACGTGTCAAAGTGGCCGCCCGGGGGCCAAATCTGGCCCGCCGCATCATTTTGTGTGGCCCGGAAAAGTAAATCATGAGTGCCGATTTTCTGTTTTGGGATCAAATTAAAATGAAGAGTATAGATGTATATAAAATTTCCTGATTTTCCCCCTTTTAAATCAATAAGTGTAATTTTTTAATCAATTTTATTCTGTTTTTAGTTCAAAAATCAATTTGTAAAATCTAAAAATATATAAAAAAAGCTAAAACAAACATTGTTTTAGACCTATAAAAAACGAATAGTCAGGGCTTTTAATCCAGTTCTTTTAATCCATTTATTTTAAAAAATCTAAATATTATATCTAAAATGGTCCGGCCCACGTGAAATCAAGTTGACGTTAAAGCGGACCGCGGACCAACCCAAGTCTGACACCCTTGCTATAAAGCATTAGGGGGATGTGGGAGGAAAACCAGAGTACCCGGAGAAAACCCACTCAACCCGGGGACAGAATGCAAACGGTCTGAACACATAATTGAACCGATGGGGCCGCTCCTCCTTTGAATTTTTTATTTAAATATATCAATGACTGGGCGGCCCGGTGACCCGAGTGGTTAGGATGTCGGCCTCACAGCTCTGGGGTGCTGGGTTCAAATACAGGTCACGTCCATGTGTCTAGTTTGCATGTTCTCTGCAAACCTGCGTGGGTTTCCTCCCACATTCCAAAAACATGCATGGAAGGCTGATTCGACACTCTAAATTGCCCCTAGGTATGGGTGTGAGTGTGCATGGTTGTCATTCTCCTTGTGCCCTGCTATCGGCTGGCCACCGATTCAGGGTATCCCCCACCTGCGGCCCGAAGTCAGCTGGGATAAGCTCCGGCACCCCCCGCGACCCCTAATGAGGATGAAGCGGTTCCGAAAATGAGATGAGAGATATCAATGAGTATTCTTGTAACTACTATATGGGAATGGAATGCAATACGAATGGGAATGATATGAATTTGTGACTTTGAATATGTGAATGGGTTTTAATGGGAATTTGGAATAGTGTTAGATGTCAAATGTCAATGGCTGTCAAGATAGGCTCCAAAAAGGCAGCATATTAAAAATGGGGGGAAAAAGTAGAGCAATATTCTCTTTGGAATGCACCAATGTAACAAACAAACAAAATCCGTCTCAATACAAGTTACATTTGAAAATTCTACATAAATGATTGTCTGTTTAGACCAGGGGTGGGCAAACCAGTCCTCAAGGGCCACTGTGGGTGCAGGTTTTGTTGCAACCTATCCAGCAAAGGCACTTTAACCAATAAGATTTCTGCAGAAAATAAGAAGCACCTGACTGCAATCCACCGATTGCACCTGTAAGACACCAGAATGGTGAAAAGGTGTCCTCTTTATGGGTTGGAATGAAAACCTACACCCACTGCGGCCCTTTGTGTAATTGTTTGCCCACCCCTGGTTTAGACGCAATGTACAGAATTATCCAGCAGGTGTCCTCACACGTTCGTCTTGTAGGATTGAGTCTGACATCTTCACACTGTGTATAATCAACCACAGTGGAAAGATGAGAGGCAGCCAACAAGCAAGCAGATGTGCCGAAAATAGCTTCCAAAAAAACAGGCTTCATAACATCAGTGAATGGCGTCTACTACGTTATGAAATAAGGAACTAATATCCTTCCATAATGCTCAGCTAGGGAATCTGACCTCATATTCTTGTGATAATAAAGAACGAGGAGAGTGACATTCGGAATGCTGAGATGAACACTTTTCTCATTTATGTGCTTCAGTGCAATGACAGAGCCTCGTGTGAGAATCATGAGCAGAAACGATATCAATTCTCCTAAAATGAAATAGTCTTATGCTCCACGCATTTATTCATTGGTTACATTTGTGAGGCATTTTGGCTTACATGGGAATTCATTCACTTCTGTGCATGTGTAATTGAAAGAGAAAGATAGTGAATACAAGTGAAGGGAAACAAGTATGTATCTTGAAAATTAAACTGTTTCAAATAAGCAAGAACACCAGAAAAACTACATAAACTGTTTATTCATTCTGTATTTGCTTCATAAATGCAATCAAGCAGGCAATGCGGGGGGAGCTCTGAAAAACAAAATGACCTGACATTTAGATTTCAGTGGTATATATACGCATATAAATATACATATATCTATGTAAATATTTCTAAAAACGACTAATCTATTTGAAGTGGGATCCAACGATCGCTGCCAGGCCATCCTAGTTTAAATGGATTGAACACATTGCTATGAATGTTAACTGAACTTTCTACTTGAAGGAAGTGGGGGAGGATTAAATTTGCCTTGAAAAGAATGCTTTTGTCTGACACAAGATTTAGGACAAGGGACCCTGCTGTTGTGTTGCATGGTAACCAGAAAAAAGGGGGGATGCAAGAGGGCTCAAATAAGGAGGAGTTATCATTCTCACACAATAATGGGGAGCTACAACTTAATTTATTATTAAATGTTATTGGGTGGTTTGGTGGGCAGCGTGTCGGCCTCACAGTGGGGGGACCTGGGTTCAAATCCAGGTTGGTACACCTGTGTGGAGGTCTCCCCGGGCCTGCGTGGGTTTTCTTCGGGTGCCCCGGTTTAACTCCTGCATTCCAAAACATGCATGGTAGTCTGATTGGACCTAAATTGGCCTGAGGTATGAGTATGGGGCCGTGAATGGTTGTTTGTCTCCTTGGGCCATGTGATTGGCTGGCCACCAATTCAGGGAGTCCCCCACTTCTGACCTGAATTTAGCTGGGATAGGCTCCAACATCCCCCGCGACCCTAGTGAGGTTAAGGGGGTTCAGATAATGAGATGAGAGCAGATGGGTGGCTTGGTGAATGAGTGGTTAGAGCATCAGCCTCACAGTTCTGAGATTGAGGGTTCAATCCCATGTTTCGGTCTTCCTGTGTAGAGTTTGCATGTTCTAACCGGGTTTGTGTGGTATTTTTTCCGGCTACTCTGGTTTTCTCTAACGTCCCAAGGTCAAGCAGGATAAACTGGTTTACCACTCTAAATTGCCCCTTGTTATGATTGTGAATGCTTGTCCGCACCCTCGTGTGACATATTTGGCTGGGATTGGGTAGAGTAACTAAGGGAAATTTAGAGTGTTCAACAAGTCTACCATGCATGCTTTTGGGATGTGGCAGGAAACCGGAGTCCCCAGAGAAAACCCACGCAAACCAGGGGTTAACATGCAAACTCAACACAATGAGGATCAACCTGGGATCGAACGCTAGACCCCAGAAGCGCGTGCTAACCACTCTTTCACCGGGCCGCCAAATGTACAAATGTGACGTATAAAAATGTTACGCTTTTCAATGTATATTAGCATTCTTCTCCATTGTCTATGTTACTTATCTATTTTGAAAATTCTTCTTTCAATTCAATGTGACAAAAACGCAGGCACGATTGTTTCCAAACCTACCATTGAAAAGCACATTTAACAAATGCAGAATATTTGTTGATGTTTTTCATTTGACTCATATATACATCAAAGAGAGCGAATGAGTGAACTACCAACAAAACCAAATTCATTCATATTCTGAGCTGCTTGTCCTCACAAGGGTTGCGGGGGGTGCTGGAGCCTATACCAGCTACCTATGAGCACCAGGCGGGGGACAGCCTGAATCGGTGGCCAGCCAATCGCAGGGCACAAGGAGACAAACAACCATTCACGCTCACACTCCTACGTAGGGGCAATTTAGAGTGTTCAACCAGCCTACCATACATATTTTTGGAATGTGGGAAGGAACCTGAGTACCTGGAGAAAATCCACTCAAGCCCAGGAAGAACATGCAAACTGCACACAAGAGGACCGACCTGGAATCAAACCCTCGACCCGAGAACTGTAAGGCAAACACGCTAACCACTCCCCCACATTAGCCTGCTGGCATTTAAATATGGTTTTAATATGAGCTGTTGAGTATTTTCATACCTTACGATCCCCAACATAATGTTTATGATTGGCACGTCTCACCTTCTTTGCTACGTTAATGTGCAAAATAGTGAAATTTGTATTAGCATGCCATATCGTCAGGATGTGGTAATTGTTTGAAGCAGCTACATTGCTTTATTTTATTTTATTTTTCCTTTTCTTTTCTTTGAAATTCCGTCCGATGTACGCTAACATTTTGGCTCACATTCCAACTGTTCCAAAATTAAATGCATTAAGATACGATACAAATAACGATTTATAAACCTTACATCATTCAGTAGTTCTTTTCTGCAGAAATCTAATTTATCATTTTTTTCACCTTGATGTTTCTTTTTGTGAATCAAAAGATGTCTGTATTTTGATGTCATAATTTAGACAATAGTTTTTAACTTTTCAATATTTTTTGGAAAACAACTGACCATTCTTTTTCACGTGGAATGCAATGTTTTTTTCCTCCATAAAATAGAATTCATACAAATAATGACACTGGAAAAAAATCGTGATCGGCATCCCGGCTCATCACGAAGAGGGCTTGGGCTTACTTTTATGACTTCCCTCCATCCCTTAGGACTTTCCTCGTGGACTGGGGCTGACAATGTGTAGCCATTCTTTGTGGGAGAGAAGGAGGATGAAAATCAACTAAAAGGAAAAAAGTAAGCCTCCCACAAAAACTATGCTTTGTTATTAAGTTTGGGTTTTGATGAAAAGTGTGAGACTTTTGGTATTGATTCAGAATAGGGCAAAATAATGTAAGACAGTAGACAATATACCGGGAAGAACATTTTTGACTTGTTTTTTAAATTGCTTTGTTTTAGGTTAAACATTTACAGTGCATGCAATCTGTTTCCTGGTCTTTGTTCGATGAAGACATGTTAATAACAATTTCCAAATTGACTGCTAGTTTACATAGAGAGGTGAATGAACTTATGTCCAGTCAAAAGGGATTGGACGTCTATCGCCGTAAATGGCAGGCAATCCCTTAATAAACTGACAAAGATTAGTGGACAACAACTTTTGTACTTTTGTTTCTGTGACACGGTCACCGGTACTTTGTCACATGAGATGAAGTTACTTCATCGTGCAGAGATGCATTATGCAAAAGTTCACCTGATTAGAATGTCCAGTGCAAGGACAGCTTTGTGTGCAATGCACATTTCAACAAAGACAGCATTCTATGTTGAAGCCCATCTTTGCATCAATTTACATTCATTTATTGGCTCATGTGAGCATAAGCACAAACGTTGTTTTATATCAATGGGAAGAGGGGCACAGTGCGATCTCATCACTGTGTATTGTCAGTTTACGGACCAAAAGTTTGGTGCAGTGTCATTTATTAACCGATGCTCTGTTGTTAATCAAATCATGAACGCTATAAATGACTTTTGAACTTTAAACTGTCCTTAAAGACACATTTAAAAATCATGAAACAAAAAAATCCATACAATTGCTTTGCTTTTTTTCCTTTTCAGAACAGTTATCCTCACAAGCGTTGTGGGGGGTGCTGGAGCCTATCCCAGCCAACAATCCATGGCCAGCCAATCACAGGGCACAAGGGGCCAGACAACCAATCGCACTCACACTCATATTTAGGGGCAATTAAGAGTGTTAAACCAGCGTACATTTTATACTTTTGGAATGTGGGAGGAAACCGAAGTGCTCGGAGAAAACCCACACAAGCCCAGTGAGAACATGCAAACTCTACACAGTAGGGGCGAACCTGGGATCAATTGCTTTAGTTAAGTAATAAAAAAGAAAATAACTATTAACTCTCTTTTGGGGGTGGGAATAATGCAGATTTCACCTTCTGATTGTGATGACCATTTTTCACTTACATCAATTATGTATTGTTATACATAAACAATACAGTACTGCTGAGATATACTATAAACAGTATATGGGCACATTGATAATAAAATGTGTATCATTATAAACGAGTGTCACGATTGTATTTTCATAATATAAAATTAAAAAAAGACACTTTACCTAACTAAATGATGCAGAAAGTTCCTATGAAAAGCACCACACAGAACAAATTGGTGCAGAAATGAATCAAACGGTTAAACGACGTGAGCACATATTCCACTACTACTTTGGAAGAAGCTCAAGAAGATAAACACATATTTAGTACCGTATTTTCACGACTATATGGCGCATCATATTTTTAGCCGCAGTGTCAGTAACGAGTGCTATTTCTGTATTTTACACACACAAAGGACGCACCGATTTTATAGACGCAGCCAGGCATGGCAAAACATACACCAACTTAAACATACACGCTAAACCCACACGCTAAAAAGGCAACGGAAGCAAAACTGAGTTCGGTTGTACTTTATTTAGCCATTCTACAATGTAATCACGTCATCATCACCCACAAATCCATCAAAGTCCTCATTTTCTGTGTCCGAATTGAACAAATTAGTCATTGAAAACGCTGAGTTTTATACGTTCGTCCAGGCGGCCACAATCTATTCGCAAATAGTAGCTAGCTAGTAGCTAGCTTAACTATTCCAGCGCTGCCTTCCACGCTTTGTAAAGCTGTGTTTATATCAATGTCCAGGCCACAATCCATTGGGTGTATTGACAAAAGAACTATATATCCCAGCAGTCACTGTGCAGTACTTTTTCTACGGGGAAAATAGTAGAGCCGGGGGCTGCCTGCCGTAGTTGTGAGAGCTGTAGAGGATGGTGTACCCCATCGACTGATTTATTTTATTTTATCATGATAACAATTTTAGTATTGGTCCATATATAAAGCACACTGGATTATAAGGTGCCCTGTCTATTTTGGAGAAAATCTAAGACTTTTATGTGCGCCTTATAGTCGTGAAAATACGGTATATATATTTTTAAAAATTATTTTAATACTCTTCCTCCAATACTACTTCTATTTCTTCTAATACTATTTATACTACTTCCACCACTTCTTAACGTGGTTGTTTGTGCATGCATCAGAATGAAATTTGATAGGTATTTTCAAAGGATTTCCATTCTCAGGGCCTGATTTTGAGTTTTTCTCTCTGAGGTCAATAGTCAATTGTGTATTCATTAATTTTAGACTTGTTATTTAGTTATTCCAGGTATTCAAGACACAGCAGTATTGCATCGCATTTTGTTCGGAAAGTCTACTAGAATTGTGGCATATCATTTAAGGATATTACATACATCAAATCATGATTGAATATTGTTTTCCATGTTGGCCATTAATACTTTAGAGTTTATGACAAGTGTATTAAAGGTAAATGCATTATTTCAAAGCAATTTACTTTAATAATAATGAGGAGAACCACTTTGAAATTGCGTACAGCACAGGAAATTCTAGAATACACTCATTTTTTTAATCTACATTCATAACATTAAATGGATAAAAAAATCCATTAAGACGCACGTTAATGGCACTTTTTCCCGGAAGTTTTGTTTACTTGGGAGACTCACTGGACGTGACGTAGAAAAACTAAGATTTTTTTTTCTATTAGCCACCCAGAAATTTGTTTAAAATAACGATGGAACATTTGTGAACTGTTAAATATTCTCCCTAGTGCTATCAGCTGACTTTTTCTTAGGAAAAAACAGTAAGTACGTAAATTAAGTAATCTTAGTCCAATTATTCTTTACCACATTCCTTTTGGTTCATTAGCTTGTATGAACCAATCAGGACACTCATCTCAAAAATTGAATAATCGACTCACCAGCCAATATTGAATTGTTTCTTTCACCTGACTTTGGTGCAGGCAGCACCGGATCTATTTCCACTCGGTGGCGGTCTGATCGTGAGTGTGAATGGTTTTCTGTCTCTATGTGTGCCCTACGATTGACGGGCGACCATTCTAGGGTGTAGCCCGCCATTCATGTCACCTGGGATAACCTCCCCATGATCCTGACTAGGAAAAGTGGTGTCGAAAATTAATTAATGAATTCATCAATTATCAAATTAATAATTTGTGGCAAGCATTGTGTGAATGTGCTCTACAATTGGTCAGTGATTAATCCAGGCTAATTGGTCAAAAACTGTTCCTGAGGACAAACACTGTAAAAAAGTTGATGTTTGGAGGGATGGTGGAATTTTTCGAATAGAAAGGCATACATGATGATGCCTCATTAGAAATGCATTGTGTGTGCATTTGTGTGGGTGTGTGCGAACGTTCTTTATCTGAAAGAAGACGCACACACACACATACACCCAGCTGTATAAGCTGATAACATGAACACATTTCCTTTGAGCACTCCGCGGCTAAAACTTCCAAACGTGTCTTTTCAACATTTCTTTTCTTATCAGTTGCTTTTCGATTCTCCTCACATATTCACTTTGTCAGCCTTGAGAGTGATAATTTGTATTACATTATGTATGTAACATATGTATATGTATATATATATATATATATATATATAGAGAGAGAGAGAGAGAGAGAGAGAGAGAGAGAGAGAGAGAGAGGGAGGGTGGGAGAGAGGGAGGAAGGGAGGGAGGGAGGGAGGGAGGGAGGGAGAGAGAACCTTATAGAAATGCCAGTTCTGATATATACTATATATATATATATATATATATATATATATATATATATATATATATATATATATATACACATGTTACATACATGACTTCTGTAATTATATTTCAGAGGTACATATTTAAAACAGATATATTCTAAAAGCCTTGGCTCATTTGAGATAGCCATCTTAAGGGAAAGGAATTAATCATAATTAATTAACAATTAATTAATGTGAACGGATGTGCATTCAAACATTATATTATAATAGTATATCATGGAAAATTCGAATTTACATCAGCTTAAACAACATATGAAATTGTAAAATATTGACGTCTGTAGTTCCATCTGGCATGTCCAATTCATTGAAGCATCTAGCATCCATTGTTTATGCTTCAAACAAAACTCAAACGTGCTTGTCCTTGAACTGTCAAGCCACAGATAGTAAGATGTTGTGTGTGAAAAAATGGTGAAGAAAATAAATAGATAATGGAGAGAATTTTTGTTGTTTAAGTGGGCATTTGCTTTGAATACAAAAATAAGATGTAACAGAAATTATAAATGCTTTCCTAAGTACTCAAGTAAAAACCCAAGAATCTCCACCCCACTGAAATCATTTTTAAGTACCAAATCTTGCACAAAAGAAGCAGTGATGTATCTCCTAACATGCACAATTGGATTTAAAGTTAGAGACTGCAGGGATAAAAGTGACAAACTTGGCCGCGACAAAGTGGTCTTTAGCGAGCTCATCTGTGGACTCAGCAAGATCCATGTGACACGCTAAACTCAGCTAGGCATTTTTGTGTGCGTGCGTGTGCGTGTGTGCATGGGGCTGGAAATGAAAGGCATTGTGTTTTTCTTTCAGGCTCTCAATGGCGCAACCCAGGAAGTAAATTTTGTGGAAGCATCCAGCTATGGAACATGAACTGAGGACGGGGCTTTCGGCATGGGCAGTCGCCGCCATCGTCTGCAACTCGGTTGTAGGTGTTCTTATCCTCATCCTCCTGGTCATTTTATACAAGGCTTGCCAGGTGCCATCTAAACCCTTCTTTGCACCAGAACCGGAGAAGACCAAGCAAAAGCCTGATAAAAAGTATCTTCTGGCGGCCTAGTAATGCAAAGTGACAGAAAAGGAGCTCCCGTTTTTGGTCTCTGTGGATGACTTCTCTGTGTAAAAAGTTGAAGGCAGACCAAGAGCAACGTGAAGCTGCCCCAATCCTCTTATCTCCGCTCTGTGTCTCTGGGACTGTCCATCTGTCAGCCTATTTACACTGCTCCACACAGCCAGACCATGATATCCTCCACTCATTTTCATCCAACTGGAGTGGGCAAACCAAACATAGTGGTATTGGATGAGAAGGGACCTCCACCACTAATGATGTCGCGCATAGTTTAACTTACATTTCCATTGCTCAAACTCCTCTGTGATGTTTTGTTGAAATATTGAATAATTACTGTTAACGTGCCTTTTGTTCCGATTTAATTGATAGACTAAGAAAATGCATTAATTCATTGGCTGTCATTAAAGGTGATCAACATCCAATGTATTTTAACTGTAAGGACAAAAACGAGTTCACAGTTCAAATGAATCGGATGCCTATCTTTGTCAATGACAATTGATAGTAATTTAATATCATTTTTTAGAATAAGAGTTACACAGAATGATTATCAATAATTGCTCTCAACTAAAATAAAGATGGCCAATTATTATCAAGTCTTATTTCTACCCATGGATGTACAGTGCTACCTCTATTTATAAAATGTATTGGTTTCACAAGTGAAGTCTTGGATTTTTAGTCAATAGAGAAGGACCAGAGATAGGAACACCTGCCCTAAACCCTTTAAAAGTATAACAATTTTGTATGAATTAATTATGCAAATGTATATATGTATGAAAAAAAATGGAAGGAAATGATTTATTAAGCCATTAAAATGACTAAGAAATGTACTTTTTCCAGTGTTGTGAAATTGCGAGTGGCAGTTTAGTAAACACAAACACACAACATAGAATTTTGTCCACACACTCATACAAACTCAAGAAATAAGTCTGTGACGAACCAGCGTCGAAGGAAGACGAATCAAAAACTCACCGCCAGCCACAAATACTCCACCATGGTTCCGTAAAAAGTTTAAAAGGTGCCTGAAAAATGAGCTTTAGGTAAGATGGTTGCACTCAAACTCAACTGGTGGTCTCTCCCCCCTTTCGGTCCGGGTTTGATGTCTGTCTGGAGCGTGCTGTTTTCTGGTACCTGACGTTGGTTCTGGCATGGTGGAGATGCAACTTCCTGCTAGCGAATGGGAGTCCAGCAATGTGTTGGGAGATGGGAAAGCTACTCTACCATGACAATTATTATTAATTTTTTTTGAAAATTCAATATAGTATATATACAGTACACATAGTACAAGTACATACACATGATTTTGTTTTATGTTTGAAAAACATTCATTCATTCATTCATCTTCAATATTGCTCATCCTGTGAGCTATGATGCATAGCACTCAATAACAAAGATAAATTAACCATCACCACAGGTCCAGGGACCACATATTGAATAAATATATCTTAGTAAGAGGGCGGCTCCGGCGGCTGAATGGTTAGCGCGTTTGACTCACAGTGGGGGGACCTGGGTTCAAATCCAGGTCGCTCCACCTGTGTGGAGTTTGCATGTTCTCCCCGGGCCTGCGTGGATTTCCTCCTCCCACGTTCCACAGACATGCATGGTAGGCTGATTGGACACTCTAAATTGCCCCTAGGAATGGTTGTTTGTCTCCTTGTGTCCTATGATTGGCTGGCCACCAAGTCAGGGTGTCCCCCGCCTCTGGCCCAAAGTCACCTGGGATAGGCTCCACCACCCCCCGCGACCCTAGTGAGGATAAAGCGGTTCAGAAAATGAAATGAGATGTGATGTTAGTAAGATTTAATATGGAACTTGAGCTGTGAAACAAGACCCCTGTGCTTCCAAGTACGATTACTACACAGCTACATTTCGTTGGGCATACGCCAGCATACAGTAATACCTTGACATTCGAGTGTGCCAACATAAATAAATTCCGAGCAAATTTTTGCACTGAAATACAAGACAAATTTGAGATATGAGCATTCGAGACAGTTCCTGATGCGGCTGCCAGGTGACCGAGTATGCGAGAGGCTGCTTACGTGAACAGCATCGCTCTGTCTCGTCGGATCTCCATCACGTAGATATTTACGAGCACCGGCCGTACAGTTCGCATTCTTTACCCGTTTTTTGGCGTTAATCAATGCAGAATTAAGTGAAAAAACAATGCGTCCAAAGCAAGCCCTGAAGGGTAGTGAGAGTAAATTCTTGCATAAGATTTGAAGGTCGGCACGTTTTAATGAACCTCTGGGCTGCTCGGGATAAATGTTTATTGATTCCTAGCACAATAAATGGAACAAGGTTATCATTCACTGGGATGCTTCACCAAAAGGAAGCAAATTAGAAATGAGAATTTAGCTCTTCCTGTGCTCCACTGCGATGTAATCCCTCCGCTTTGGGAGAGTACTGTGCATCCTGGATGGTGTTCATGGGGATGTGAGATTAGGCAATTGCCATTAGTCACTGCTCCCTTACATCTCAAGAGGGGCAATTTCCGGGGTTGTTCGATGTGAGCTGAGATGAAAGCGAGTTGTTATGTAAGAATCGGGAGAAATAGCACCTAGAGATTATTAATAAACAGGGGACATAGGGCCAGTAATCTGCAGCTCCATCTGGACTGCTGGAGGCCTTACGTAACACTCATCAGTCTGTCAAACCATTACAAAAGAAATCCAAAATTAATCTTTTTTTTTGGTCATGTGTGCACCAAAAGGCCAATGTTGAATGGTTTTGCTGACACAAAGAGGTCCAACATGTGTGAGTGGATGTAGTAGCGATATATGTTACTTTTCCTGTCTATGAATATTTGATAAGTGTAATAACATTTATAATCAAATTTTAAAATGAGGAACCTTATAGAAATGCCAGTTCTGATCCCACGAACATAGTCATTCAAGTAATTTTAGTTAAGCTCATGCAATGAAGTGATTACATTTCAAAATTGACGTCTCACTAGCTAAGGCTGTTACTTTTTCATCAGTGCAATGATTGGATTTAAAAGGAACATCCCTGAAAGCGTCAGTATAAGGGCTAAGGCCGCTATGTGTCCCAGAAATAAAACATCAAACTTTTTATCCACCCCAAATTTTTGTGGGTATTTTTTTCATCTTATTTTGTCCCTCCCTGCTTAAAAAAACCCTCTTTCAGTGCCATTGATGATGATAATGCCCAATAATGTGGCTTTTTTCATCCGTCTGCTGTGAATTGGAGCCTATTCCAGGCAACTCTGGGCAGTAGGCGGTGATTGGTGGCCAGCCAATCGCAGGGCACAATGAAATAAACAACCATGGACACTCATACTAGGGTCAATATAGAGCAGCAGTCCCCAACCTTTTTCTCACCGCGGACCGATAAAGCTCTTTCTATTTTCTTGGGGACCAGTTAATGGGGAGAGCGACAATTTAAGACAAAATTGTGTGGGGTGGAGTCGGTGTACGAACGACACCCACGACAGCAAAAAAAACCCAAGCATAATAGCAATATTTTATTATTTTTATTATTACAACTATTCTCATTTGAAGTAGGAGGGCGAGATTGAAAACCTTAATATGTTTTACTCTGACGGCCCGGCTATAGGTGGCTCGCGGAACAATACCAGTCCACGGACCACTAATATAGAGGGTTCAACCAGGCTAACACCCATGTTTTTTTGTATTTGGGAGGAAACCGGGGAGTCTGGAGAATATGTGGGAATATGTGGGAATTGGGAAAACATGCAAATTACATGGTTAAGAAGTTGTACCTTTAAAAAGTCTTCCATTTAATTTAAGGATGTTGCAGTTAGAAAGCACGGTGGTGTGTCCGACACACAATTCTGAGATCAAGGGTTCAATTCCGGGCTCTTCCTATGCTTACGTGGGTTTTCTTTGTGTACTCTGGTTTCCTCCCACATCCCAAAACATACATGGAAGACTGGTTGGACACTTTAAATTTTCCTGAGATATGAGTGTGAGTCTGAATGGTTGTTTGTCGCATTTTGCCTTACGATTGGCTGGCAACCAATTAAAGGTGACTCCCGCCTACTGCCCAAGGTTGAATTGGATCAGCACGACCCTTGTGAGGATAGGTGGAATTGAAAATGAATACTACAGTCGTATCTCTACGGACGAAATTAATTGGTTCCAAAACTGTTTTCGTTCTTTTAATTTCGTAAGTAGAGGCCACCTGCAGGCTAAAACTACAAAGTGAATTCATTCAGAGTTGTGAAATTCCTCACTGGAGTGTTGAGTTGCACAAAGCGTGACAATGCTGCTCTCTGGCGGTCATTTAAATACAGAGCCAAACACGACTGGGACTTACTTGCATGATCTATCAACTTGACTGGTAGTCACCAATCAATTACAGGTGATTTAAGCATTGCATACATTTTAAAATTGTGAAATGCTTTTCTCTGCCTGTGAACCATCATGATTTGGTTCTATTGACAGCGATAGCTTTCCAACAGGTATTGGATGCTTTACTATTATTAATTGTGCAATTGTACAGTGTTACAATATGTACTTGTCATTTGAAACCCATTTGAAACCCAACAGGACAGTCAATAACAATGTAGTAATAGATTTGTTGTGGTGATCGACCGATAATCGGTTGGGCCGATTATTGGGGCCGATATTTAAACATTTGACGTATATTGGTATCGATTTTTTTTTAATTTGACCGGCCGATACGAAGAAATCAATTTATTTCAGGTCAGACGTAGCCGCGCTTGTCCTCACTCTTTCTCTCTAACTCTCTCTAACATAAATGACCAGCAGCTCATTAACTCGAGGGCTTTAATATTGTTGCGACTGCTATGCTTCAATTCATGACAGCCTTTATTGGACATAAACACAGACACACGAGCAACAACACAAATTCAACCCCTTAACTCTCTGTTGTATTGGTGTCATACACAGAAAGATGAATTGTACATTCAATAACATATATATCAGGAGTGGGCAAACTATTCCACAACGGGCCGCAGTGGGTGCAGGTTTTCATCTCATCTCATTTTCTGAACCGCTTTATCCTCACTAGGGTCGCGGGGGGTGGTGGAGCCTATCCCAGGTGACTTTGGGCCAGAGGCGGGGGACACCCTGAATTGGTGGCCAGCCAATCGCAGGGCACATGGAGATAGACAACCATTTGCACTCACACTCATATTTAGGGGCAATTTGGAGTGTTAAACCAGTGTATATTGCATACTTTTGGAATGTGGGAGGAAACCGAAGTACTCGGAGAAAACCCACGAAAGCCTGGGCAAAACATACAAACTCTACACAGTATGGACCAACCTGGGACCAATTGTTTTAGTTAAGTAATAAAAAGAAGACACATTACCTCTGTTTTGGGGGGTTTTGTTCCAACTGATCCAGTATAGACAGTTTAACTCATCAGAATTATGTATACTGAAACAAGAAGCACCTGACTGCAATCCACTGATTGCACTTCTAAAATACAAGATTGGTGGGAAGGTTTCCTCTTATGAGTTGGAACGAAAACCTGCAGCCACTGCGGCCCGTTGTGGAATTAATTGCCCAGGTCTGCACTAACCACTCATCCACCGGGCTGGATAATACATATATAAAGGTTGTCAATGAGGTGTTCAAGGGCCTCTGCTGAGTCCCCGTGCATGAGCTTGGCTCAGAATAATACATATACATGTACTATATAGGTTGTCAATGAGGCGTTCAAGGCCTCTGCTCAGTCCCCGTGCCTCAGCTTGGCCCACTTCCGGAAGTGGGTGGTGGCCCACCGGTCACCCCACCAGCAGCGTCGACGTTGGTACCAGCTGGGATGAAGCTTGCCTCCGTGGGAGCGCAGGTCTTCCTTTTCCGCGTCTAACATCGGCATCCAAACGCGTCCTCGTCGTCTCGCTTGGTGAACAGGAGTCGACATGATGGAGGAAATCGACCGATTTCAAGTCCCCAATTCCGCGCAGGAGGTGGAGATGCAATCAGAGATGCAGCCGCTGGTACGTCAGCATGTCACCTTCTTTTCCACTGGTTGGGTTTCTTCTAAAAAAGACCCTTAAATACATATTTACCCTCCGACTGCTAACGCGTTTGGCCTTGCGAGTCATACCAAAGACAAATTCACGCTACGACAAGGTGTTGAGATATTTGTAATTACCACATTATTTTATATCCCTTACACATATACAGTGAAGAGCGTGAACGAAATGTGGTGTTTTATGTTAAATTCGGGTCGCGGTGTGCTCCTACGTCAAATGTTATGTGATGCCAGCTACATCCACATAACCACCGGCAAATTGCTACGGCCTCTAATTTCGTTGATAGCTTTTAGCTAAAAAATCAAATCATTTGAAAATAAAGATAATGATGATGAGCATGGGATTAAAGTGACCCATGAAAGCGCAGAATGTATATAGAATATTATCGTCTCCATTCATCCGGTTATATCAAAATGACACTGCACTTGACCAATTAGATTAGATTAGAACTTTATTTCATCTCGTATTCGGGAAATTTCCTTGGTTGCAGTAACAAGACAGTAGCAAGCACAGACACAGAAGACATTGTAGACCTAGGAAAAAAACTGGAGCCCCACACAGGAAGTCCACAATGCTGGTGTCAATATTCTAAAATCATCAACTCAATATAGATCTTTAAAAAAAACCTCTTTCAGTGTTTCTCCAGAAGTGGTCATTAGTTATGACAAAAGAAAAATATTTTTTCTTTGAAATAGAACACAATTATCAGTAAGAGACCCAGAAATGTCTCCAAATTACCGGAAAAAAAGTCAAAATCAACAACAGAAAGTGACCTGAAATCCACCAAAATCAAGAGTGACCGTTCAATGAACAGAAAGTGACCCAGAAATGCCCCAAAATCAACAGGACATCTACATTAATTACCCATCCAATTCATTGGAATTGGGATGACCATCTAACAATGCTCATGTTTCAGTGCCATTGACACTACTACTATTCACTCCTTCCACACAAAATGGACTGAATGTCAAGTGCTGTCGATGGCAAGCAAGTCCTCACTCAAATTATGAATATATTTGCACCCATATCGCCAGGACCCAACCTCGTCCACGGCCTCGGAGACCGACTCAGATACGAGAGAGGGGGAACCCGTTACAATCAACTACAAGCCGTCCCCCCTGCAGATGAAAATAGGTGAGGATTGAAAGAATCTTTTTAAAGCATGAAAATGTTTTTGCAATGTCTGCTATTTTTGTCCTCCCAGAAGCCCAGTCCAATCTAATGATGTTTAATTGCTATAAACCTTGGAGTGGTCTACAGATATGGGATTTTTCAAGGCCAATGCCAATATCTAAAACATTTTTGGGCCGATTGCTGATATCAAAAGCTGATATTTTTTTTCTTAATAAACAGATTCAGTTATGAAAGCCCTTCACGATACCAACGGTAAAACATGTTTCCAAGGGATCTTAACCCACTATTTAAAAAGAGCTTGTTTGACATTTTCAAGTTTCTTAAATTCTACCCCAAAAATAAACAAATCAAAGGGTATTCTGAAAAATCAGTGAATTTTTTTTATTTCAAACATCATGACATCAAGTATCACTGACGAAAATATAATCGATCATAACAGAATCAAGCAGCACCATTAATTAATGCAAACTGTAAACTAAAGTGGTTTTAGTGTAAAGTGCTGGTTCAAGTAGCTAGGAAAAACACAATATCCACAAAATATAATAATACTTCCAATTGCCAAAAAAAAAGTTCCTATGCTTACAGTGTTGCCACAAATAATGCTCTTCGGTTCCTTGGGATTGGCTGGGTAAAGAGTTAAGGTTAGTCTAACAGTAGTCTAATAGTAACTCTAGGACATCAGAGCAGAGGCACTGGGTACTGTAGTTGCCCGCACAGATGCCCGATCAAAATCTCATTATATGGACTTTTTTTTTTGTTCATCGGCCAAAGGCCGATGTTGGGAAAAAGTCCATATATCAGCCCGATATATTGGTCGACCTTTAACTTGTAGTACATTTAAGAGTCTATACAACACCTTGGATGAAATCGTACACTGAGTTGTCAATCTTTTATTTATTTATGTATGTATTTTTTAAACATTCCCACTCACATAAATTAGTCTGAGCCTCCGGCAATTACTTCTGGATGTTGCAGCGTCACCCGAATAAAATAAGAACCATGAATGCAGTCACATTTAATTGTATTCAGTCTATTCAGAATGTCAGAGCTATTGTCCGGTGCAGGCTTAATTATTCTGTGACCTTTGAAATTAAGTCATTGGAAAAAATGAAACGTCATCAACATTTACCTCAAAAGTTCAGGGGAAGCATATTTGAGTCAGATTGGCATTGCTATTATGCATAAATGTATCACCAAATTAAAAGTATCAGAATGATCTAATTTAGAAGGTGGTGGGACAGTCAATCGAAAAACTAATCGTTCATCTAATTTTGATGTAGATCAATCATTAAAAGAATAAATATTACTTTTTTTAAATCCTCTTTTTGCCCCTCTTAATTGTCTAATTAAATATTTATAGGGCATGAAAACAACGAAAAAGAAAATTTTATTCCGTTTTTAATTTATTAATGCTGCAAAATATTGTAAATTACACAAACAAAGTGGAAATGCAACTGTTTTAAGTTTTTCTTGATTTAAAAAAAAAGAATTAATTATAAAAAAAACACTCAAATCAGATGTTGTAACGATGTTAAAGTTTTGTTTATGTACTGTCCTTGAACGCACCGTGGAGTGGGGAAAGGGAGAGAGAAGAGACGTGTGTAAGTGTTGGACTGAGGTTTTACGGATTTTGTTGTTGTTTGGGTGGGCTAGGGCGGCCAGTAGCCGTGTTATTTTCAAATTTGAAATAAATGATTGAAAGCTGGCGACTCCTTTGTCGATGTTACAATATATTTTAGCATTTCCTGTGGCTCCTCAACGCGCTCAGTTAGTGTCCATCTGTCATTCAGTTCGGTCCACTTATCTGCAATGTTGAAATTATCCATCCACACATGCCTAGAGCGCCCTCTTGCGGTTCAGTGTAAAATTAACACATCGCAATGGAGTATAACTCGCACCCATGTCCCAACTATTTTAAAAAACGGCTACTTATAGTCCGGAAAATACTGCACATATCTAGCGGACCCTCATCACACGAGCTGGTCACTTGTTTTTCACAATACGAGCATCCTCTAGGGAGAAAATGAGTCTCGATATGTGAGCAGATTTTGACATACAAGTGATAAATCCACAAAAGCCTCTCTCTCGCTTGCTGTGTCCGGGTGTCTCGACATCCTGCCAGGTGTCGTGATATTTCTCTCTTTCGAGCGTATGCCTGTTCTCTCTCTTTCCTCATGCACGGAGGAGACTAGAGCCCTCATGGTACGTTACTTAGCCTTACAAAGTATGCCTTGAATTATTATTTTGGCAGCCCGGTGACTAGTGGTTAGCGCGTCAGCCTCGCAGTTCCGTCGTTGAGGGTTCGATCCCAGGTGGGTCCTCACTGTGTTCTCCATGGGCTTTTGTGGCTTTTCTCCAGCTATTCAGGTTACCTCCAAAATCCCCAAACATTCAGTGAAGGCTACAAATAGCTACATGATGGTTAATGAGAAAAATTTCAACTTTATACAAAGATTGTCGGAAGCTCAAAAGTGTGTGCTACATGTAAACCAAGCGCGCTGACCTTTATTACTTGTTCTTTTAAAGATGATGTCTTGTTTTTGTTGTGCAGAGAAACAGAGAGATATGGGTAAGAAGGGCTCCTTGAAGAATGGCAGCAGTGTGGGCAGCCCAGTCAACAATCAGCCTAAAAAGAACAACGTCATGGCCAGAACACGGTGCGTACACTGACAAACAGATTTTGGAATAGAGTTCAGAAGAAACAAACAAACATTTCTCAACTCATTCACTACCTTTGACTGCGAAAGGTGTACAATCAATAGATAATATAAATTATTAATATACAAATCATAGAAGTCACATCTTCTTGACCAAAGAGGAAAATGACTGTCTAGATAAGGGGTCGGGAACCTTTTTGACAGAGAGAGCCTTAAACAATTCATATTTTCAACTGTTATTCATTGAGAGCCATACTAAGAATTTAAAAGAAAATATACATGAAAATGTGTACATATTTTTTAGTCATTTCACCGCTTTTAAAGTACAAAAAGTCTGAATTCTTTTGACAACATTGTTATGCTGTTGCTAATCAATGAGGATCAATGTATGCATGAAGAAGAGGGTAATGAAAACAAAAATGATTAAAGGGGTGCTAGAGGTAGTGTCACGCTACAAGGCCGACGTGATGCTTCCTATTGGTACTTTCAGGACTCAGCTCTCTCACCAGCGATTTCCATATTTTACATCACAGGTTGGCGGAGAGCCATATGCACCACGTGTGGCTCCTGAGCCATAGGTTCCCTATCCCTGGTCAAGATTCTAATAATTTGTTCTTAGCTGATTACAGTAGACATCAATAATTATCTTTTTTCTTGCAAATTTGAAACTAAAAGTAAATAAATGACTTCTGCTGTGCAATAGAAATAAGACAACTCCCTCCTTACACTATGAAAAGTAATGAATAATAAAACCTGCAAAAATTTTGACAGCCGTCTTTATTTTTATAAATTTGCCTTCGAACGAAAAGTTGCTGTGAAATAGGAAATAAATAAAAGTATGATTTTTGCAAAATTTTCTTAACATTTGCATAAAAATTGGGAATCTCATTGATATCAGGTAAGAAAAGAATTACAGGCTGTCCTCAAATGAGGAGAGTGAGTTAAAATGTGTCAAGAAATTTTTCAATAAGGCTGCTGGCTGTGCACAGGTACTCAAGAGGCCTAAAAAAATAGAAAAAAATAAATAAAATGACAGAGCGACTTCACTTGGATCGTTTAGTGGTTCGGCTCAGTGTTGTCCTGCATCACAATCGCTCATTTTGGCTGTGTTATACCCCTATATATAACCATGGTAAAAATAGCTGTTTGTTCTATAAGATCTTCTTCTACGGAACGTTGGTCTGGAATTAGCGTTCACGTCGCATCTAATTCCAGACCAACGTTCCGTAGAAGAAGATCTTATAGAACAAACAGCTATTTTTACCATGGTTATATATAGGGGTATAACACAGCCAAAATGAGCGATTGTGATGCAGGACAACACTGAGCCGAACCACTAAACGATCCAAGTGAAGTCGCTCTGTCATTTTATTTATTTTTTATGGAGTTCGAGTGGCAGTTTAAATTTGACACAATGATCATATCACACATGACTTACTGCCTAACAACTTGGTCATCGGCCTGCAAAACAACACTAAAACCATTCATCCATTCACTCCAGCCCGATCTTTGTTCAGGGACATGCTTTAGTAAACAATAGTGTTATTAGCGCTCATTTAAAGCAATTACCAATTTGGTAATTTATCCCACAGTTGAAGAGCATAATAACTGAATGCCGCCTCACCGTACTTTTTTTCTTGTTTTTGGGACACACAACAAACCAGGTCCTGATGACGTAAGGTGTCAGGATAATAATAGGCATCAAGCAAATCCAGCATGTATTTTGTAGACCAGCTGTAAGATTTTCTACTTGATGCTTTGACTCACTGGAAGCAGTCAAAATACGGTCCAATTTCCTTGTATTAGTGAGGCAGCATCATTCTGGATTAGCTGCAGAATTCGGATTTTTTTTCTTAAGACCTTTAAATATGCCATTGCAATAATAATATGTCCAACTTGAACTCCTTGTGCGGGTCAATTCTCATCTTCCAGGAAGATGTTTGAGTTGTACAATAGATGCTATCTCCCATCCATTATGTTGGTCTGTCACATGGACTCTTAACAGGAAGAGTTTCATTGATTGAGGCTTTCCGAGACACTGCCTGTTCCATCTATCTTCTCGCTCTCTCCAATCATTTTGTTGTTTACGTGATGTTCCTCTTCTATTTCTTTCGTATCTTGTTTTAGCCCACTCACTTTATCTCTACTAATGTTCTTCCTGCACAGATTGGTGGTGCCAAACAAAGGCTATTCCTCGTTAGACCAGAGTCCTGATGAGAAGCCCTTGGTTGCATTAGACACAGATAGGTGAGCTGCACGAACATATCTCGCGTTTGCGAATAGAAGTCACGCTTCACATGTGTTGCTTTTGTTCAGTGATGATGACTTCGACATGTCAAGATACTCGTCGTCAGGATACTCCTCTGCCGAGGTGAGTTCCTGCCTTGCAACAAAACTACGTTAGTGTCTGAAAGTAGATGGTCTCGGTTTCAGCGTTGCGTAATAGCTGACTGAAAGCGAGGCATGTGTCATGACAAGAAAATAATTGTTCCAGGAAGGAGGATGATGCTCAGTTACTGTGCACATTTCAGAAGGTACTTTGCTTTACACAGAAATCCCTGAGAAAGGAACTTGGTTACTGCTGTCTTTGGTTCATAGTCAAAGATTGTATTTGGTTTAAAGAATTTATTTCGAAACCCCAATATTAAACCCTTACTCAGCGTTTAGATGAGATGAGATGAGATAACTTTATTCATTCGGGAACATAAATAAACAGGTAATAAATAAGAAGATAAATAAATAAACCCTACTTTGGAATCTAGCCATTGTTTGAAGCCCTAATTGGAAAGACTAATCCTAGTATAAAACCATACTTTGAAACCCTAGTCAGAAACTCTACTCCCAAATACATATGTATATATACAGACGCTCCCCTACTTACGAACGCAATTGGTTCTGAGCGATTGTTCATAAGTTGAATTTGTTTGTAAGTTGATTCAGTGCTATATTTTGTATTATAATTTATGTTTAAGGCCGATATAAGTATATTGAAGGTTTATATAAGTGCATTTGTATGTTTAAGGCTTGTATAAGTAACACGCATTGGTTTGTACTGAAAAAAAAAAACATTTAATAAAATGGAGAGAATATGTACAGTACTGTAGAGAGAGAGAGAGATTTATGTATTAGAAACTGGCCAAAAGAAGCGACCTAATGACGATTGCACAGTTTTCTTCTTTTTTTCATCATAAATGATGCGGTAGCACTGTATGGCATCATTCAATTGATTTGCAAACTTTGTGCAACGTTCAATATTTGGGTCCTGCTGCTCGATCTTTCTGTTTATAAATGGTACTGACGGTCGAACGATTCAATGCCCGTGAAACGCTCACCACTCTCACGCGCATCAAGCTTCGTTATTATTGCCACTCGTTTCAAATGAAATGGCTTGCCTCTTCCTTGCAACTCCCTCAATAGAAGCCTTTAGCTTTTTACCAACCATATTCAATATTGGATGCATGAGATATTTAATGATACAAATGAAAAAGGTTTTTTGCACACTGGAGATACATTCACGCACTTCCGCATTGCAACGAAGAAGAAGGTAGATGCTGGGTGAGCTGAGCTCTCACAGCGCCAGGCGTCGGTATTAGCGGCGGAAAGAAGTACTACTCCGAAAAAGGCGCGAAATACAAAATTGGACTTGCGAACATTTTTGGACGCAATTTGCAGACATGTTCGTATGTACCGTTGTTCGTAAGTTGAATGTTCGTAAGTAGGGGAGCGTCTGTACGTTTATATATAGGTATGTATGTGTATATTTATTCATGTATTTATTTTATTTATTTATTTACTTATTACCTATCTATTTATGTCTAAAATGCCTTTCCTATATCTGTATTCTCACCCTCTTGCTACGGTGACAACGAAATTTCCCGAATACGGGATGAATAAAGTTATCCAATCCAATCCAATCCAATCCAAACCCTAGCCCTATTTTGAGGTTTAAAAGCTTTAACTGTATTTTGAAACACTAATTTGAAACCCTAACTGTAGTTTGTAACACCAATTTGAAACCCTAACGCTAATTTGTAACTCTTGCCTTTTATTTAAATTGTAATTGTAGTTTGAAACCCTTATTTGGTACCCTAATCCTAATTTGAAACCCTACTTTGAAACTGTAAACCTAAATGTTCCTCACTGTAATAGATTAGTTTTGGATTAATTGTGGCCCTATTGTACACTCATAAACATCATTTGAACATGTTACCATTTAAAAACTGCCATTGGAGATTAGGAAAACAGCTATTTGTTGGTAGGCACAGGTGATTACGAGGCTTTCTCTAGTCCATCCAATTTCATTTTGTATACCACAAAACGTGCCTGCTCATCTTGTCTCTTCTAGCAAATCAACCAAGATCTCAACATCCAGCTGTTGAAGGACGGTTACCGCTTGGATGAGATACCGGACGATGAGGATCTGGATCTGATCCCACCCAAGTCAGTCAACCCCACCTGCATTTGTTGCCAGGCCGCACCCTCCACCACCTGTCAAATCCAGTAACCCAGCCTTTAACCCCAATGTTCATCTAATCACTTTTCTTTGTTATTAAGAGTGAGAACATTCAGTTCAAGCTAAAATGTTTTAGAATAGAAATGACCCATTCAGTCATTTATATCAAAAGTATGGGATAAAGTGAAAATAGTAAATATCCCTAACTTTTTATGAGTATACGTATAATATATATGAATGCTGGTGTTTTCCTCCTATGGTAGGACATTTGCTTCTCCTCAACGTGTGTCAAAGGATGCTATTGCTGACTCGGTTTACCTGAAATCTAGTTTACAATTTGAACTACTGTTGTTTTCATCAAGACTTTAACCCTTTCACGCATGAATTATCTTTTTTTTTTTACACCCATTTTTAAAACCACTTATTTAACTAATTGGCTGCCATTAGACGTCCAATTCAATTTGACTAGGAGGGGCGAACAATTGTTCATTCGCCCTCCCAGTCAAAATTTTGACATCAATGGCTGTGAAACATGAGCATTTGTAGCCAGTCATCTCAATTTAAAGGAATTGGATGTCTATTGCCATCAATGAAATGCAATGACCTTTGGTGTTACTTGGGGGCACATAAACAGTGCGTGATTGTTTGTTTTGCTTAAATTTATATGAATGTTTAAATTTATTTATTAAAAAAAATATTGGTAGTCTGAAAATGATAATATACTAACAATTGCTAACATTTTTTTAGATGACCAAAAAATAAACATTTACCCTACAAAGTATTAAAGGTCTTCTAATAATAAATTAACAAAAATAGTTGCCTGCGTTATTAAGGGTTAAACTCTTGAATAGTTGTTCACTGGAGTGACCCGTATTACTGAAAGGGTTAATATTTGTTTGGTTGTTGTTTGTTGAAAAACTATAGACTGCAGTGTTGGGGCTCCAAACTGCAACATTGTACTGTACAAGGTTGCCATGTAGCATGACTGGACTAAATAAGTGAAAAAAGGGAAATAGGGGAAAAAGGGAGCATTTGCACAGTTCAGTTCCAGCCTATTTCCAATGTGTGTTGGATTATTTCAATTTGCACAATATATTTTCACCCTTTTGGGCCTTTTTCTTGCACACACAAGTGGTATAGTTTCTGCTGAAATGTTTACATTTTTTTTTTCTCTCTAAAAATTCATGTACATGAAGGGTTGCGGCCAAAGGACACATTTATTCTCACTATACATTTTATAGCTCCACTCATCAGACAAGAAAATGATTTGACTCCAGTTTTTGCACACACACATGCATGTATCATACATACTGTAAATCCCATGCCATTATTGTGGATAGTTATTGGAAAAATTTGGAACTCGCAGCTTCACTTGCACAAGCTCTCATGAATGAACTGATTTGCAGATAGAGTTGCCTTAAGTACAAAAAAGTTAACAAGATGTGGGTATTTGTTATAATATTTCAAAGAAAATCTGAAACTTGATTTTATTTTTGTACCTTAGACCATTTGTTAATCCATTTTATCCCGTAAACACTTACATGATGGAATTTAACATTATTGTTACATGTGCTGGATGAAAAATAAACACACAGCTAATGTAATTTTAGCACCGCCTTTGCTTCTGCCCTGTAAAAAATACAATCAGTAAACACAGCTGTAATTAACTTATATGTATGTATATATGCATATATATATACATATGTATATATTTCTATATCTATGTGTATAAATGCATATATATACATATATACATGTATATACACATATATACATATATGTATACGCATATATATACACATACATATATGTATATATATGTATGTATATATATGTATGTATATATATGTATATGTATGTATATATGTATGTATATATATATATGTGTGTGTTTCTATATATATATATATATATATATATATATATATATATATATATATATATATATATATCCAATCAAGCATGTATAAGAGCAGTCTTAGAACGTTTTTAATGTTAAGCATTAAATATGACAATGCTTTGAATGCATTAGAGTCTTCAGTGACTTTAATTAGAGTAGCAACATAAGGCCTTCGACTTGAAAGTCACCAACAATAAATCACAGATGTCACAACAAAAGAAAAAAAATTAGTGGCTCATGTTGAGAAGTAAAACCCCATTTAGTCATAGGCTGCCATTAACAGTAATATACGTATTTCCAATACCTTTTGACTGTGAGGGCTGGCAGAATTAATAAGATAAAACCATTACAAAAACACAGTGTACAGAACAGATAAAAAATTATGAACTAAATCAGAAATCCCAGCCAGACAGTGATATGTTGTGCTTCAACATCACCACCAAGAGGTGCGAAAAGTTCATTTTAATCCCTGACAAAAATTCAATATGGCACAATACGGAAAAAAGTGTGCATCAGCTTGTTCTGACAAGTCACTTAGTATCAGTAAGATAATAATGATAATTCATTCGGGTAATGGCGAGTAATGGGGAAAACAACCCCAAGAAGGCACAGACATCATGTGAAGAAAACAATTTGCATGATGCACAAAATGCATCATAATTTGTAGAATGATGCTCATCAAGGTACTTTCTTCAAATGAAGTAATTTTGCAATTATTTAAATTCTAATCTAGATAATACTCTATTTTTCCACTAATGCTATGCATCAATTATCCCTCTATGTACATGGTAATACAGTTCTACTGTCTGTGTTATATTTGAATATTTATTCCCTTTCTCTGAAGATAGTGGTGCTTGATCACCAATTCCTTTCCTGGCCCAACACCCGAGATTGGTCGCCAGCCAATCATGAATGAGCAACCATTCACAATCACAGCCAAGGATAATGTAGAGTGAAGTTAACACGCTGGTTTTGGCTCTGCGAGTGTTAAACCAGAGTACCCGGTAAACTCCCGCACAAGCATGTGGAGGATATGCAAATTCTACGACTGATTCGACGGTGTCATATCCGTTAAAAAATACGCTGGCACTAAAAAAATGATTAAAAATAATCCCAGATGACAGAAAATTTTGAATAAATACCTGTCACATTGGTAACGAAAGGATGCATGACACGGAAAAACCCTCCGTGACAGCAGAGGGCAGCACCCGAGTGGGTGTGTCCACGTGTCTCTATTTAGATTGCCTGAGGGCTTCGGTCTCCGGAGTCGGACGAGGACACGGAAACGGAGCAGCGGCGCCTCTTGGCGGCGGCGCCGGCGCTCTGCAGCATGCTGGGATGGAACCCGGCGTGGCGGCGGGCATGCTTGGTCAGGTGATCACTCCTCATGAAGCACTTGTCGCAGAGTGGGCACGTAAAGCGCTTCTCCCCCGTGTGCGTGCGGTAATGGCGGGTCAGCTCATCCGACCGTGAGAACTTCTTGCCACAGGCCGGCCAGGTGCATTCGAACGGACGCTCGCCTGTGGAACAACCAGATGTGGATTACAAAGATCAATATCTGTATGCCGTGTAACAACTTTTGTACAGGATTTTTTTAAAGTACATATTTTTGTAAAACCGAGCTTGTTTTACCCTTATTGGCTTATAGGCCCCTTTCACACGTCAGCCTTTTTACCATCAGCAAGCAATGTACCCAGACATCAAGCTGTCAGCATCATACAGTGACATCTACAGAATCTTGAATTTAGTGCATACTGATTGGGCACCCTGTCTACTGTGGAGAAAATGTTAGATTTTTAAGTGCGCCCTTTGTGAGTAAACATGTGCCGCGTTGCATTTGTACGGGTTATTTATCGCTTAATAAGGGGAATTGCAATCTTTAATAAAGGGAGCAATTGGCTCTGGTGCTTCAGTACAGTCATACCTCTACTTACGAATGCCTCTAGGTACGAAAGTTTCAGATTATGAATTTGTTTATATGCAAATTGGTGACTCGATACGAAAAAGATCCAAGTTACGAAATCCCCCAAAAAGTAAATCCATTATTTTGTTTTGAATTCCCCTTATTAAGCAATTAAAAACTACAAATGCAACGTGGCACACATTTTCACACACACACACACACACACACACACACACACACACACACACACACACACACACATAAGGCACACGTAAAAGTCTAAAATGTACTACTAAGTGGATGGCATATCGGCCCTGGTAAAACGGGCCCTTGCTGCCATCTGGCGGACAAACACGGATATTACATCTATAACGGTCCCAGAGGGAGATATTTCAGCTGCGCAGGACACACTTTCATGTGCTTTATTTATTTTATGACATGAATAAATAATTTCCTTATAATTATCTCTCATTTGTGTGTGTTTCCTCACATCTTTCATACAAAATTGCGACACTTTGACCAATTTTAAACGGTCTAGTTGGTAGTTGTGTGAGGACCGTGGAACGAATGAGAGAATTTACATATAAAGTACACCTCTACTTGGGAAACTTTCAAGTTACGAAAAAAGTCTTGGAACCAATTAATTTTGTAAGTAGAAGTACGACAGTACCTGTAGATGTTACGGCAGATGTTTTTACTTTATGTTACTCTAATCCACAAGCAACCTGTCTTGGTGGAGGTGAAAAGGTCACTGCATTTGACAGTCGAACGCTTGAAGTACTGAGCTACAAAAGTTCAATGTAAATTGAAGCAATCCCTGTGCGCGGGGTAATGGTGACTATCAAAGCTAATTATGGGCACCAGCTAGATCACACCCTATTGCCTGGTGGCCAGGCAATTGCAGAGCACAAGGAGCCAGAGGACCATTCAAGCTCAAACTCATACCTAGAGGCAATTTAGAGTGTTCAACCAGCCTACCAAGCATGTTTTTGCGATGTGGGAGGGAAACAGAGTACCTGAAAAAAACCCACACAAGCCCGGGGAGAACAAACTCCACACAGGAAGGCTCCAAACCTGGGATCAGACCCTTGATCTGAGAACTGTGAGGCCGACGCGGAAACTACTCGGCCGCCCCCATTTTCAGAAAAAATAATATTTATAAACAAATTAATTAATAAAATCACTTTAATATAATTAACATGGGAAAAAAAACATAAATACCCCTATGTATTTTCCCATAGCTTTTTTTCTCTCCGGTTACTCCGGTTTCCTCCCACATTCCAAAAACATGCACGGTAGCGTGATTGGACAATCTAAATTGCCCCTAGGTATGGGTGTGAGTGTGCATGGTTGTCCGTCTCCTGCTGCCCTGCGATCAGCTGGCCACCGATTCAGGGTGTCCCCCGCTTATGGTCCGGAGACAGGTGGGATTAGCTCCAGCACCCCCCGCGACCTTAATGAAAATAAAGCGGTTCAGAAAATGAGGTGAAATGAGATGAAGACTCCCATTGAAAAATATAGATGCCCAATTAATTTAAACTGGGGAAAATGGCTGTTGAATGCTCATCTTTTAGGGCCATTGACATCGCTGGACGTCCAATCCATTTTGACTGGGGACGTCTAGCACACATCACAGGCAGTTAAAGTCAAATGAGTTCCTTCTAAAGGGTTAAATCAAAACTTTTCATCATATTTTTGCGACCCTAGGGTGAACTATGCACCTGGATTTTATATTGTGGGTTGATTGGGTGGCAACAGGATTAAATAAAATCTCTGAAATGATTGATTTTTGGGATGATTAATTTGTCATCCATTTTCAACACTGCTCTCTATTTATATAGTGGAGAAATGGAGAGAATCGTGTATGTCCTGCTGTATAGTGTTAATATAGTTTCAGTCTAACTACTAGAACTTTTGAAACTGTTTTGCTTCCCGAAAAAGCAATTTAAAAAAAACATGAGGCAATTGTCAGGAAAAGTACAAACTGTTCGATCTTTGTCAGTGAAAAAACAAAATTTGTGGGAGGTGTGTGCCCGCACGTGTTTCGTAGGAACAAAATCCATAACACGTTGATTGAGCAAAAGTGAGTCATGACACAGCCACAATGAGTTAAAAAAAATGGTTTCTTCCACCACCATGTGCACCACTCGACCACGTGTTTCCTCTTGTTTACAAGCAGCCGTTTATGGGGGTGGTGTTGATGATGTAGAAGGAAGTAGCGGATAGCAGGGGCGGGCCCGCTGGGGCCTGTTATCCCTCCAGCATGTGTGCGCCGGCGCTGGGACAACCGTGTCGCAGTGACCTGCTGCCACGTTCGTGTTTACTGCTTTCCTTCTTATCGCTCGCGCTGCACACTCTAGCTGGCATGAAATGGTTGAGTTAAGTGCCATTGACGCTGATAGACGTCCACTTCATTCGAACAGTGAATCCACCCATTGGCTACTTTTGACGGCAGCAGAAATCCAATCCATAATGACTGTGTAAATCAGGGGTGGGCAAACCGGTCCTTGAGGACCGCTGTGGGTGCAGGTTTTTGTTCCAACTGATCAAGCACATACAGTTTGACCAATGAGATTTCTGCAGAAAACAAGAAGCACTTGACTGCAATCCACTGATTGCACTTTTAAGACACCAGATTGGTGAAAAGGTGCCCTCTCTATGGGTTGGAATGAAAACCCGCACCCACTGCGGCCCTTTGTGGAATAGTTTGGGTGTAGCGCCCTCAATGGCACTGAAACATGAGCCTTGTCTTCCAAGTTTAAATGAATTGTACGTCTATCGCCATCAATGCAAAGCATGAGTTAAATACTACGAACAATTTAAAATAAACTTATGTATTACTGTATTTGATTTTTTTTCCTCATCTCATCTCATTTTCTGAACTGCTTTATCCTCACTAAGGTCACGGGGGGTGCTGGAGCCCAGCTGACTTCGGGCCAGAGGCAGGGGACACCCTGAATTGGTGGCCAGTCAATCACAGAGCACAAGGAGACAAACAACCATTCACACTCACACTCATACCTAGGGGAAATTTAGAGTGTACAATCATCCTACCATGCAGTCTTTGGAATTTGGGAGAAAACTGGGGTACCCAAAGTACCCGGAGAAAACCCACACAGGCCCGAGAAGAACATGCAAACTCCACACAGGTGGACCGACCTGGATTTGAACCCAGGTCCCTCCTCTGTGAGGCCACAGGGCCGCCCTGATTTTATTATATTGTTGGTAATTTACTTTTTATTGAAATTGTATCAATGCAATACGGTTTAGAATTATAATGTATATTCATTCCTGTTTCTTTCCGCCTATCCTTACAATCCCTGTGGCTCTTTGACTCTCACAGTTTAAAATGTTTCCTATGTGTCTAACTTGTTCGCCACCCCCAGTCTAGAGGTCTAGAGACAACTGGTAATTTTTGGGGGAAAAAAACAACAAAAAAAATTGGCAGAGGGCCCTCCTGCGCCCCCAAATAGATAGTGCCCTGGGCAGTTGCCTATATTTCCCTTTGCAAAAACCCTCCCTGAGTGGGCGATACACTTATACAATAATAATTTGAAAAAAATAGTGTAATACACACTCATATTTCAGTTAATTACGTGACCAACAATAGTCACTTAACATAACGGGTTCAATTCTTATTAATATTAAGTCACCCATCAAAGGGCAGCCAATGAGCTCAGCGGTATCAAGAGAAACGCCCATTACACACGACACACCTCCTCCTTGCTGGTTTGACACGATGATTCCTATTATTAGTTATCGATCCGCCTCCTCACTCAGCATCACGACACGCACCCACGAGCCTTTATATCGTGATCCAATGACGCAATAACTTGACAAAAACCTATTTTAGCTGCGACGTCGACAGAAAACGTCACGAAAATGTGGTTCTGTTAAAAATAGTTCCTTAATAAATAGATAAAAATCAGGCAGGTGAGTTTAACTTACCAGTATGTACCCTTAAGTGGGCCTTAAGGTGGGACGACTTTCCGTACATCTTGCCACAACCACTAAAGGGGCAGCGGTGCCTCTTCTCCGAGGGCTCATGCGGTTCGTCCGCCCTCCTCTTGCTCTCGACCGGCTTCTCCTCCTCCTCCTCCTGCACGGCCGCGGGCCGGCATTTGTTTAAGTCCAACAGAATCATAGCCACCATCAGCAAAGTTCGGTGCTCCTGGTTCTCTTTCAGGGGGTCGTCCGTCCGGACAGGGGGCGCAGACGCCTCGGACATGACTGGTGACGAAGTGTGTCAAAAAGCAAGAAGCGAGATCCTCCTCACACGTGTCGGCGTCAATGTGACTGTCCCACCAAGAATGGCCCGTTCCAACTAAATACAGCAAAATGAGGCAGACGCGGCAATTAGGGGGAGCTTCCTGAATTCTTTGTCAGCTTCCTGGTTTAAGGAGGTCCAGAAATCCCAGCGTCTCTTCTAACTTGACTGTTGTTCCACACGCGTCTTCGCTTTTTTTTCTTGCTTTGCCGCTGCTGTGTCCTCGTACTCCCGAGAAACAATTTCGCGGAATCCCACGGCGTCATCGTGGAGGCGGACGCCCATTGGCCCACGGGAAACGTGAGCCGTTGTTTTAGGGAATTGCCAATTCACGGAAGTCCTCGACCCGGGTGCGTCAGCCAATCATAAGGCGAGATGGGCAGAAAGGGGGTGGACCGTAACAGTGTTGCTTTCAATGACGAGGATCGACTGGGAAAAATTACCGTCGACAATAAAAAGTGGGAGTAAACGTTACAAGGATTTCAATCTTACTGATAAAAGTACACATTTTTAAAAACAATGAAAGACATCTGCAAAGGCAGTTGTGGTATGGTTTGATGTTTTAACTAGCATTGTGGTTATTGCTAAAAGTGGGAGTAAACGTTACAAGGATTTCAATTTAACTGATAAAACTACACATTTTTAAAAACAATAAAACACATCTGTAAAGGCAGTTATGGTATGGTTTGTTGTTTTAACTAGCATTCTGGATATTGCTAAGAGATACTTGCAAGCATTATCGTTATATTATTCGTTACTGTGGTAATGCATTGACAATTGACACGCATAAACATTTTCAAAAACGGCTTATCTTTGTCAGGGTCAAGGGGTGCTGGAGCCGAACCCAGCTGACTTCACCCTTAAACACTAAGCCAGTGGTGTCCAAACTATTTGCATGTTCTCCCGGGCCTGTGTGGGTCTTCTCTGGGTACTCCGGTTTCCTCCCACATTCCAAAAACATGCATGGTAGGGTGATTAGACACTGTAAATAGCCTCTAAGTGTTAGTGTGAATGGTTGTCCGTCTCCTTGTGCCCTGTGATCGGATGGCCACCGATTCAGGGTGGCCCAAAGTCAGCTGGGATAGGCTCCAGCAACCCCTGCAACCCTTGTTAGGATACGCGGTTCTGAAAATAAATGAATCTTGCCCACTGACAGTAAAGGAATTCTGATTCAACTACCAGCTTGTGAAATTTTCAGGACCCCAAAAATGGCATCTTAGGTCTTCCTCTGATGTCTTGTGTTGAATAAACCAACATTATAGCAATATCTGGCTGATGTGTTCCTGATGCGTATACATGGACCAACACAGGCTCCCTGTTCTTTCATTGGTTCGTGATAAGTAGCTATAGCGAAGCTCAGAAGAGCAATGGATGACGTGTAATTGTGTGATAGGAAATAGTAGCTCCGTGTTTTGATTCTTCTTAATGTAATCCCAGCCACCTGCTGTGACTTGTAGTGACAAAGTCCCAGCAGTCTTGCACAAGGAAGGTGCTCATCCCAAATTAGCTTCTCTGTCCAACATGACATGACTTGACACTGTGCATGAAGTCTCGAAGTCAGGCGGACAGCGAGTATTTTTGTTTGCTTGTTTTTTGTGTATGTCTGAATGAACTTTGCTCTAATGATTGTTCAACTAATATCCATTATGAAACATCTATAAATCTATGTCCTCCAAGTCCCAACAAATCATCAGATACCATTTATGTGACATGACAATATGCAGAAGGGAGCCACATATCTCCAATATATCTAAATAGTATATCTATAAAATGGGGGGATTGTCAGATACACGCTTGATGCACATTATTTCATACATTTATTCATTTTCTGAACCGCTTTATTCTCACTAGGGTACCGGGGGGTGCTGTAGCCTATCCGAGCTGACTTCGGACCAGAGATGGGAGACACCCTGAACCGGTGGCCAGCTGATCGAGGGGCACGAGGAGACGGACAACCATTCACGCTCACACTCATACCTAGGGGCAATTTAGAGAGTCCAATCAGCCAGCCTACCATGAATGTTTTTAGAAGGTGGGAGGAAACCAGAGTACCCGGAGAAAACCCACACAGACCAACTCCACATATGGACCGACCTGGATTTCAAACAAGGACCCCAGAGCTGTGAGGCCGACGTGCTAACCACTCAAGACGCCGGGTCGCCCCATAAGTATTCCAGTTTCGGAAAAATGTGAACGCAATGGCACATACTTGCAAAGTTTGAGCTGTTCCTGTACACACGTGTACTCTCAGTCATTGGCCTAAACCTTTGGTTTAATATCCAACGAAGTATTACAGTTTTATTAGTAACAGCCCCTCTATTTGGTAAAAGCTTTTATTTTGACTGAAATCTGACTAAAATTGTTTTTCCTTTGCTTATTTACATAACTAAGATTATCCTTTTAGTCATCAGTCAGAGAGCTAACTAATTAAATAGATTCCACTCCTGAGACAAAGCTAAGATTGATATGTAAACGGAGCCAATCAGGTTCATGGTCGTTTAATAGCTAATATTGATAATTATTTAGCAGAAAGTGTAAAAAATGAAGGTTTGTTTTTCAGGAATTGTCAAGCCCAAATGTCCCAGATTTGGTCTCGTGAATGTAAAAGTTTAGGCATACTCATGTTGCAAAATGGTAACACGTGTGCGCTGCATCTGTGCAGATGGTTTATGACGGACAAAACATACATTCAAGGTCTCATACAATATACAGTAAGGCCCGCAAAAGGGTGGGGGAGGACCGCTTGTACCGCAACATAGTGCAAGTGGGTGGTTCTTTTGTGGGGCAAAATTCCTCGAAAACCCTTTGGAGCTGAAGGGGGGTTGTGTGTGCTTAATGGATCTCTATGCTACTTGACTGAGCGAAAAAGTTCCGAGGTCATAAATAAAAAACAAAGAATTGGAAAAACAGAAAGTTCAGCTGTAGCTGAGCATGCCTTATTGTCCCTTGTAACCTAAACGGTGTGCACACACGTCACTCCATTGACAAAGTCTCTCACTCAAGCCCAGCCTACTTTCCTCTTGGCCTCACACTTCTAGGAATTATGATATGGAACTTGAGTCTTCCTGACTCTCCTTTTCCAAGGCTATAAACATTTCCTTGGAGGGTACGCAGAAGGGGCGCGCCCACCCTATTATATATATATATATATATATATATATATATATATATATATATATATATATAATTATTATTATTTTTTTAATTTATTTAAAAATATATATACATATTTTAGTCGGGTGAGTCGCACATGTGGGTCAGCAAGACGTGTCGTCATCAGGTTGCTTACAAATAGTCAGCGGCTGCTGCAATGAAGAGGAATGTGTTTGTGTGTGTGTGTGTTGGAGAGGGGGGGACTTATGTTCTCCCCCATGAATGGCCAGTGGGTCACACACACAGTTGGTGGTAAGGTCAGGTTACCCAGCAATCGAAGGCCCAGGGAAGTTTATTGACAGTATGAATAGCTCTTTTTGGTAAACCTCAGTTTAGCTGTTTACTCTCACACAATTGGATAGTAAAATTACTTTTGTTCTTTTGTAGTGACTAATTGGTTTGTGCGGCCCGGCGGATGAGTGGTTAGCATGTCAGCCTGACAGCTCTGGGGTCCTGGGTTCAAATCCCGGTCGGTCCACCTGTGTGGAGTTTCTATGTTCTCCCCAGGCCTGCGTAGGTTTTCTCTGGGTGCTCTGGTTTCCTCCCACATTCCAAAAACATGCATATTAGGCTAATTGGACACTCTAAATTGGCCCTAGGTATGAGTGTGAGTGTGAATAGTTGTTTGTCTCCTTGTGCCCTGCGATTGGCTGGCCACCGATTCAGGGTGTCCCCCGCCTCTGGCCCGAAGTCAGCTAGGTCAGGCTCCAGCTCCCCCCCCCTGTGACCCTAGTGAGGATGAAGCGGTTCAGAAAATGAATGAATAATTGGATTGTTTTAAATTGTTAGCCAAATAACCTATAGTTTAGTTGCCTAAGTCATAGTGGGATATTTTTGGAAAAATTGGATTTTGGTCGCAAACACTGAGTGTTTTACCAGTATTGAGTGGCTTAGGGCATATGCAATGTGTTTATAAATTGTTTATATTCCTTGAGGGGCGGCGGCCTCACAGTTCTGTGATCAAGGTTTCAATCATAGGTTTGGAGCTTCCGGTGTAGAGTTTGCATTTTCTCCCTGGGCTTGTGTGGGTTTTCTCCAGGTACTCCAGTTTCCTCCCACATCCCAAACACATGCATGGAATTGACCCTAGGAGTGTGTGAGTTGTTAGCTGGGATGGCTTTCAGCAACCAAATGACCCTTGTGAGTATAATCGATTAAGAAAATGGATGAATGATTGAATTGAATGTTACGAGTAGAAATTTTGAGAGATAAGATCCAAAGCCTCGTTTTTGCCTTAAAAATGACAATTTTTGTGACAGGATATAAACAGTACAGAGGATGAATGAATGAGTGGATGTTTACAATTTTGAGTTAAAACAATTAGTTTAGGTAACAGAAAACAAACAAACAAATAAACAAAGCCCATGGCTATCAGTTTGGCAATCTATTTGTTTATTCAACAATGCATGCCAGACATGATCCTATTAACATTTAAGAATACAGATTTGTATTTGCATCCAAATACTCACTACTTTGATTTCAAAGAATAATCTTTCTGTCTCTGTCCTTATGGGTCATCTCTGTACACATTAAGTGGAAGAATAGCATGCATCTCAAGGACTTGATCCAATAAATAAAAAGTGAGGACACCTTCTTAGAAGTTATTGCAAGGAATAGGATACTTCTTTTTTAACTCATTCACTGCCATTGGCAGTGATAAACATCAGATCTATTTGTACCAGAAAGTTTGGAAATGAATGATCATGTTTAAATGCTAGTCCTATGTCACCATAAATGGCAGCCAATGAGTTAACTGGAGCATCACAAGGAGGGAATAAAGTGTCCTGATTATCTTCGAATGTTTAAACTTCCATGGAATAATGTTTTAGGAAAATACTGTACACAGGTAAATGCACACAAACACACACTCCTCATTAGATTGATCCTTTCGCACAACAGGAATTCCACATTTATAGCATCATGTCACTGTAAATGTTCAAGTCAACGTATTCCTCCACCCAAACATCTGTTTTGAAACTTGAGTGGAGGCCCGCCTCATATGAGGCCTTGGCTGTGCAGGTCAAAAGAAAACTCATCTCTTCTTTGGATTAAAAAAAAAGCTTTGCTTTTTCACATGAAGGGGGAAAAAAACTTTTAATATCATTGTTGTTGTAGCCAATAGCAAGGAAATGCTTGTGAAATCATTAAGTACGGACATAAATTTTGATGTATTTTATGAGGACAGACAACAAGCTTTTCTTTCAACTTCCAGTGCAGGTTTTCGAATCTATATCTTGGTTTCCATTTAGTCTCATCTTTCCTGACATATTTATAATCTTATATCACTGATTAATATTGTCCCTGAGCATTGACTTTGGGTCAAGCTTTTCCCTTTCAATTATCTACAATTGAACTGCAAAGAATCTCTGAGATGTTTATTTATTTATTTTTTAAATATCATAATGTACAGTAATCCCTCGAATATCGCGGCTTCAACTATAGTGGCTTCACGACATCGCGGTTTGTTTTCTGCGGGGAATTCTTTTTGTTAATAAGATTTGTTCATAAAAATGTGAAAATCCACGCAGAAGCAACTCCCCTCTCCTACGCTTGCTACTAGGACTCAGCACCGAAGTAATGAAAAATGGTGACTCAAGCTCTAGACCAGGGGTGTCAGACTCAGGTTGGTTCGGGGGCCGCTTTAACGTCAACTTGATTTCACGTGGCCCGGACCATTTTAGATATAATATTTAGATATTTTTTTTATAAATGGATTAAAAGAACTGGATAAAAAGCCCTGAATATTCAGTTTTTTATAGATCTAAAACAATGTTTATTTTAGCTTCTTTTTTTAAAATATATTTTTAGATTTTACAAAATGATTTTTGAACTAAAAACACAGAAAAGATTGATTAAAAAAATACAATTGTGGATTTAAAAGGGGGAAATCAAGAAATTTAATATACATCTATACTCTTCATTTTAATTTGATCCTAAAACAAAGCCTGCACTCATGATTTACTTTCCCGGGCCACACAAAATGATGCGGCGGGCCAGATTTGGCCCCCGGGCCGCCACTTTGACACATGTGCTCTAGACCATTTTCAGGTGTTCATTCATTCATTCATTCATTTGCAATACCCCTTATCCTTTTAAGGGTGCTGGAGCCTATCCCAGCAGACTTCAGGTGAAAGGCGGCCTACGCCCTAGACTGGTCGTCATCTTGTCTGTTGCAGGGCACACATAGAAATAGAAAACCATCACTTTCCCATTTATTTTTAATGGTGTAAATGGCAAAACTCTAGCAAACAGCTGCCACCAATTTACCATAAAATGAACATCTAATCTTTTACAATGTACTTTAGACCAGGTTTTGACCCTTTCCTGGAAGTCCACTTTAGAAATAGGCCAGGGTACACAGGCAACTCATGCACACTAATTAGCAAACTTCCTTATACTCCATGTAAATTATTAGTGCATATTTTTGCACCACTCATCGGGTACCAGAGGAAAAACTGGATGGCCGGTAGAAATTTGACACACTGTCAGATTCGGGATTCTGTTCAACTTTAAAGGTTCCATTGTAGCTCCATATGTAGTTAGGAATTTTGACCCATCTTAAATGGACAACACTGGAACTAATGTTATTAATGTCTTCAAGATGAACATGTTGTAGTTTCACCATCATCAACATACAGGTAGTTGTGAGACACTATGCAAAGAAAAACTTGTTGGATCTAGTTCATTTCTGACAAGCCTCCACTCTTTAGACTTATATGAGCTAAAGCAGATGTTTGTGCTGAGGCCACATTCAATTTTGTGTGAGGAACATAGAAAGTCAAAAATATGTGACTCAGCAGCAACATAATTCGCCAATGCCCTGAAGGCACCCCGAAGTATAGTAACCAGGCAACTGCAAGTTGCTGTATCATTCCTTTTTTTGTTTTTAAACATATGATAAAATTTATTTTAAATACCTTTATTAATTGTACAATGTCTATGAGACACTCTTATACTTCATAAATACATCAGCATTTAGTGAATTTTCTTTTAGAAAACTATAGAAATATCAAGAGGTTCTATATATAGTTGGAAATCAAACAAGAAGTTATCAGTTATTTAAATGAAACATTCATGATATGAAAGGTTTAATAGAATCATTTGGACTCATGATAAAGACAAATGGGAATTAATGGTCAGACAATGAAGATTTATAGTAACTGTATATATTCTGATTCATGTAAAAGATAATCTAGCCCTCTTTACCAGATTCTCTCCTCAACTGTTTCAAAATCGTTTGATCCAACATCTAAACTTGGAACCCATCTTTGATATGTCGTGGAGGTTGGAAGGCACTTTCACGTGTGTGTCACTCACTTTAGCCCAATTATTCTTAATCATTCACTTGCATTTATCCTTACAAGCTATGCAATATTTAGCTCATAGGTTTTAGTGACAAATATCCATTGGAAATCTATCATTGTCAATGGCAGTGAACGAGTTAAAAAGAAAAGAGTAAAAAATATATAATGACCCCTCTTTCTTCTATATTCTGCTGCCATAAAATAATTTACATTTACAGAGCAACCTTTGGACCTCAAACATTTGGAAGCGTCAAGCGAACCGTATCTCAGTATTAACAGTCATAGACTTTCAGTGAATTTGGAGGTTTTGGTTTCACGCACATGATGTTAGATGTTTCAATAAGTAAAGTTTTGAATCCGTATATTTATAATATATGTTGTGTGGCCACGATATATCACCATTTAAGCGGATATCTTGAAGCAGCAGCAAAACACGCTGGCTTATGTAAGTGTTTCGAATCCGTTCACAAGTTAGAAAAACTCAATTGGCACGTTTTTGCTCAACATTGTGACATATCAGGCCTTCAACTGCAGCCTAAGGCTGAAGACCATCATATGGGAGACAGCTGGTGTGATTTCTTTACATTAAGGGTAAATGTACCCTATTTACTCACATATAACCCATCCCCACGCATAAGCCGCATCCTTAAAATTGCCTTAAAATTGTTGAATTTTACAATTTCTCGTATATATATTTCTTGAATTTCATTCAGACGTCAAACTAAATTTCGTTTAGCGTTTTAACTGTTTATCTTTTCTCTATTTTGAAATAAATGACCGTATCGGCCGCATTGTCTTGCGCTATGGCATCATGGCGTTATGGTGTAATGGCGTTTCATCTTTGTCACCTTGCAATTTCGTGCGTGTAAGCCGTACCCTCGATCATTTTTTTCCAAAAAATGTGGCTTATATGCGAGTAAATACGGTAATACTTTTATCTTATTATAGAATGTAAATGGCCTAAAACTGCTACTGCACAGTAATATGTGAACATATACTGGTCAGGATATTTAGATCCAGTTTCAGAACAGACTAATAAGACTATGTATGAACTCAAAGAGTAAAGAGCAGCAGAATTTGTGGGGTAAATTTTGTGCAATTTCAAATGCTGTAAAGCAAAGTCCTTTGGGCATAATTTGACCTAGTGTCAGTTGAGTGGTATTGTATTTTTAATTTACATCCAGGTGAAGGAAAGCCAATGAATAACGGTGCACCTGAAACAACGACCATTCTTTGGATAGAAAGTCAATTTTGGTTGCAGGTAAAGAGAAGCGAAATATAAGATAATTATGAAACTGATAATCAAAACTAACTATTTAACTAACTGTGAGTGCTCGCAGTATATATAACAGGAATGTTTTAGGGGGTGGGGGGAACTCAGTAGGGTAGTTATCTAGCCCTCAAGTGTTTACTGTTGGAATTTATAACTATTTTGCAAATCTCTGCAATTTTAATCAATGCCTTACGTGGCCTAAATATGATAAGCACATCATGAATGAATGATATGTTAAGTGTTACCACAACAACGATCTGGTGTAGTATGATCCCCTTGAATTTGTCTTACCTTCGTAGTTTCTGTTTCTTTTCTTCTATGATGTGAATGAGATACAAAGATGGCATAATAGGGAGTGGTTGGCGTACATACAGCACAAACAGTTTCCACTGAGAGTTGAATTAGATACAAGATGGGAGTGGGTAAACACTAATCTAAATCCATAGCTCTTTGTTTTTTGACATGTGGAGAAAAGGACCCGCTCACGTACTTGGGCTGCTGATTCTGAATGCATGGCAGATCTGGTTCAGGTCCTGCTTTAACGCTTTCCCTTTTCACTTTAAACTGTGTGTGTGTGTGATGTGTATGCGTGTCACGTGTAGTTCTGTCTATCAAAGCTGCGGAATGCTGACGGAGCAGCCAGCTTCCTCATGGAGAGGCTGTCAGTCTTAGCAGCGTCAGGCCGTGTCCCGGACTTGCTCCTGAGGAAGGGGTTTCTGGTTCCCGCCAGACCTCGACCCCCGGGCCCCCTGTCTGCCCCCAGACCCGGTCCCTTCTCCATCCTCTCACTCACTGACAAGCTCTTCCTGTGCGGAGGGTCCAGCGTGAGCGAAGGATGGGAGTCATCAGAAGAGCAGCTATTGGCTCGCTCCAGCCTGGAGATGGGGAAGCAGAGAGGGGCCCCGCCGGGTCCGCTGAGGGTCCCCAGACGAGGGGTATCGGGGACTGCCACTAGGTCTTCAGGGTCCTCTGGATCAGACTCAGTGTGGCTTAGCTCGGCTTCTCTCTCTGGATGAGAAGAGCCAACATCTGAGGGCTTATCAAAAGGGAACGAGGTGGAGGCTCCCGGGGAGTGCGTGCGTTCTACAGGTGTGTATGGTGATGACACGCAGCGTGTATCGATGCAATCGGTGATGCTGGTGTACTCTGCAGCTTTGACCTGGACGCCCGCACCCAGTCCGCCATAGCAGCTCCTCGTCGTGAACATGAGACTGTGGGACTTGACCAATGGGGGCTCTTCCAGGAAGGACGTGCCCACCGTTGAGAGGAGGCGACTGCTCTTAGATCGCTCCAACGGCCCGGTCAAGGGGGGCGGTGACGGTTCCGCATCCCAAGCGGGCAGGGCGCTGTCCGGTAACAGGTGAGCGGAACACAAGGACAAATCGGCCGCAGCGCCGTCATCGAACACGGCTGCAGCCCCCCCATCCGAGTGCCTGTCGGCGACGCTAAAGTCCCGGCCTCCTGGCAGCGCTGCCTCAATGATGTCTGACTGTAGCGACGTGTCTCTCTGGAAGGGCGGGACCACACGAAGGGGATCCAAAAGAAACTCGGCGGGAGCCACCTCTTCAGAGGCCGAGACGTAGATATCGATGCACGATGAGGGACGGTGTTGCTGGGAGACCGAAAGCGTTGCCAATGGTAAAGGCTTCAGTTCTTTGTTGGCGGCGGACGAGGACACAGATTGTGAGCTGTTGGCTCGATGGAGACTGAGTGAGCGCTCTTTAAAGAAGCTGTCTGCCCGTTCGGGACCGCTGGGGCGTTCGCCACTACGTCCGCCACCCACATAAAAGGAATGGCTTCTCGTTCGTGTAGGAGAGGGGGGGGACATGGAGCCTTCGGCGTTGCACTCCAGCGCCTCCTGCAGACGGTACGCATTCCCCTCGGTGCTGTTGAAGCTACTTTGGCGGAGAATGTATGCCGCGTCTGTGCACTCCCCATGACGGATGATGTATGCGGAGTCGGTGCAATCGGATGATGTACGAGATCGAACCTTGTTGACTTCTCCGCGTTCGACACCCGTCACGCGCTCTAATGCCACAGCAATCCGTCCAATCAACTCCTCCATTTGAGCCAAACGGATATCCACGGTCTGCAGAGAGGCCTTCATGAAGTGTTCCCGCTCGTTGACTTCCTCAAGACGCATCGCCATGTTCTCCACCCTGACAAACAGTGATATTGTTAACAAAGCAACCACATTTTCTGATTTTAAAAACGGTGAGTGTATATGCAAAAGGTTGACTGAATTCAATAAATCAAGTACAATTCGTTGTCTACAAAATATTCAATTTTTTCAAATACATTCACATATTTTAATTTAATTAAAATTTAACTGCAGTGATAGTGTTAAAACTAGTGTTGCACCAATCGCGATATGAGTATTGGAACCCATCGATGTTTAAACCCTCGATCTCAGATATGTAAGGCGGACGTGATCACGGTCACCGTGTTGTGGCCCGCCGAAGCTGCCGAAGCAATACATATTATTCGAAAATAAATTCCCAACTGCGCGCAGCCCTTCTCAAAATGGCTGCCAGTTACAAACACCACATTTCAATAATTTATTTTCACCCATACAGCCTAGATACAAAGGTTATTAAGATGTGTTGCCATGACAGCAATTATTTGATTAAGTGAATATAGTTATTTAATGCTAAAAGGAAAAAAAAAAATCAAAACAATGTGGTAGAGAATCAACACTAGTTCAAACTGAAAAAGAATGCTAATCTCTCTAGTACACTTACATACTTTAACTCACCGTCATTGACAACAACTAACGTCTAATTCATTTAAACCAGGAGGACTGACAGTGAATGCATGTTTAATGAACATTCGTTCATTCGCCCCTACTAATCAAAGTATTTTAGATGTCTAATGATGGCAGCTAATAAGTTAATGTTGCTTTCATGCTCACTCTGTTTGTAGTCATGTGATCAGTCTAGGCCAGGGGTGTCAAAACTATTCCACAAAGGACTGCAGTTGGTGCAGGTTTTAGTTCCAACTAATCCAGCACTAAAAGTTTAACCAATGAGGGTTCTTCTGGAACAAGCAGCACCTGCGGTAATAAACTGATTCAAACTTTAAGACACCAGATTGGTGAAAATGTCTCTTCTTGTTCGCTTGAAACGAAAACCTGCACCCACTGCGGCCCTTGAGGACGGGTTTCAACACCCATGGTGTAAGCAGAAAAGTAGTCCATCAATGTGTTATGACTCATCTCTAATAGGGATGCAGAAATCCCCGCTAACTCTAATCTGAACATTGCATTAAAACTGAACTTGTTGGTATAGTAGACAAACCTTTCTGAAGTGACTCTAATCCTTTCGTCATTAGACGAGTGGAATCGGTCATCCTTCTCTCTGAAGTATTCTTCTATGCACTGCTCCTCAAAGTCGTGGACCTTTTTCAGTTCGTCCTCTGTGATGAAAAGTTCTGCGTAGGATACAATTTCAAGCGGGTTATAATGGCGGATCATCAATAGACTACCTTATTGTTTCAGGTTTTAAGGAACCGATAAACAGCCAACAACAACATGATTTCTGATTGATCATTAAAAAAGAGAGACAATTAATAACAATAATAAAAACCTTACGAATTAGACTTTTCAAAAATAGGAGTTGGACAATTTAAGTAAAAAATGTTTCTAAACAATTCTACTAGCAAAATAGTCGATTCACTTGATAATTGACAAATTAGATTAGATTAGAATTTTATTTCATCCCGTGTTCGGAAAATTTCTTGGTTGCAGTAGCAAGACAGACACACAACACATTGTAGACCTAGGTAAAAAACTGGAGCCACACACAATTGGTGATTATGCTGGGCTCACGTCTAAAAACTTTCACATACTCGAGACTTAAGACTGTAAAAAAGCTTGAACACCACATACTCAGTCCGTAGTCTCTCTCGTCGTCATCGTGCTTACGCCACCGACAACACAAGTGCTTGAGGACCATGGTTATGTGGCTAAAGATTATAAGCGGTGGAGGAAGGACCGGACGCTCGTGGAAGGTCATGATGAGCTGGTAGCGCTGGAACTTCCAAACCTGGTTGGAGATGGACTTCACTTCGAAGAATGTATTGCTATAAAAACAATTACAGTAGAAGAGGATTCACTCAGATAAACTCAACAACAAAACACATTAGCTGTTTTTAATATACTAAGGATAATGCAAAATGCCTTGAGATAACATGACTCTCACATACAGTATAAAAATTCTACACTTTATGCATTAAAATTTGTTAATCTTGTTCCACTCACTTTTTTGTCAGTACAGGATATTCACTTTTGCCCAAAACCTCCTGGTTCCCACCAAAATTTACATTTAAATTCAGATAAAAGCTAGAAATTTCCAATGGAACATCTATTATTTAAGATGAAACCCCCGGTGGTTTCCGACCTTGTGTGGATTTTTTTGTGCCGCTGGCAGTGTGGATTTTCTCCGGGTATTCCGGTCTCCTCCCACAACCCTAAAACATGCGTGGTAGGCTGGTTAGCCATTCTAAATTGTCCTTAGCTATGAGTATGAGCTCGAATAGTTGTCCATATCTTGTCCCCTGCCATTGGGTGGCAACCAATTCTGGGTGTCATTACCAATTGGTCTTTAATTTTACCAAAACATTACCATTAAATCCCATGGAAGCATTCAAAGAAAAGGTTTACACCTTAGTCGATGGACATCATATATATTTCAACTGACATATTACTACAGAAATTGTCACTTTTTCAACATTCCTAAATTTGACCATTTACGGTAATAACTTTGGTACCAAAAAATCTTACTAACTCCCATTAACAAGGTTGACATCTTTACCCATTTACCTCACTAATAATGCAGCATATTACTAAAACAATTGACAAAAAATTTCCTCACCTTTGACCAAAGAGTATTTTTTTTCATTTATTTATTCATTTTCTGAACCGCTTTATCCACTAGGGTTGCGAGAGGTGCTAGAGCCTGTCCCAGCTGACTTCGGGCCAGAGGCGTGGGACACCCTGAATCGGTGGGCAGCTGATCGCAGGGGACAAGCAAACGGACAACCATTCACACTTACAGCCATACCTAAGGGCAATTTAGAGTGCCCAATCAGCCTACCATGCAGGTTTTTGGAATGTGGGAGGAAACCGGAATACCTGGAGAAAACTCATGCAGGCCCGGGCAGAACATACAAACTCCACACAGGTGGCTCAATCTGGGTTCGAACCCAGGAACCCAGAGCTGTGAGGCCGATGCGCTAACCACTCATCCGCCGGGCCGCCCGATTATTTTTAACCCCCCAAAATTCCAATCATCTTTAAAGCAATCCTCAATTTGTCTAAAAAAGGGGTTCTCTTCTTTCACTCAAAAATAATGTATTTATTTTAACCCTTTACAGAAAACTCATTTGACTCATTGGCTTCCATTAACACCACTAGATTTCTAATCCATTTCAACCAGTCAAAATGGATTGGACGCGAGTGCCAAAACATGTGCATCAATGGCCAGTATTCCCACATAAAAAAGTGGACATCTAATGTCATCAGTGACATGCATTGAGTTAAATACTATGATTTTTTTCTTCTTAATGTATTGTATTCATCTTCGGTACCGCGCAGCCTCGAAAGGCTTGCGGGGGCTACCAGAGCCTATCCCAGCTGACTTCGGGTGAAAGCCCTAGACCACATGTGTCAAAGTGGCGGCCCGGGGGCCAAATCTGGCCCGCCGCATCATTTTGTGTGGCCCGGGAAAGTAAATCATGAGTGCCGACTTTCTGTTTTAGGATCACATTAAAATGAAGAGTATAGATATATATTACATTTCCTGATTTCCCCCCTTTTAAATCAATAATTGTAATTTTTTAATCATTTTTTTCTGTGTTTTTAGTACAAAAATAATTTTGTAAAATCTAAAAATATATAAAAAAAGCTAAAATAATCATTGTTTTAGATCTGTAAAAAACTGAGTATTCAGGGCTTTTAATCCAGTTCTTTTAATCTATTTATAAAAAAAACCTAAATATTATATCTAAAATGGTCTGGCCCACATGAAATCGAGTTGACGTTAACGCGGCCCGCGAACCAACCCGTGTCTGACACCCCTGCCCTAGACCGATCGATCGCAAGTTCGCCGTAGGACACACAGAGACACAGACGACTATTTGGACCTCCAGCGGGAATCGAGCCTGCGCCTGCCCTCACCGAAGTCGGGCGAGTGAACCACGACACCATCAGGCGGCTTTTAATGTATTGTAATGTAATCAATTTAGTTATTCAATGTTGTATTCATTTAAAAATAAGATATAAAATGATGGTAAAATAATGGTAAAATAATAACATTTCAAAGGTAATGCCATCAGGGTGCCTCACGTACTTGAACACGGCGATGAGAAGATTGACCAGCAGTATGTTGGCCACCAGCAGATAGCAGGCCATGATGGCCGGGACAATCCAGGCGCCCGTCTTACAGGGAGGCAGCGCGACCACCGCGCCATCCTGGGTGGTGATGTTCTGCCCACAGGGAGCTGCACACATGAATAACATCGCTTAATAGTCTCATATCGTCGTATCATTCCATCAAAAGTGCAAAGTTCACTGAAATAAATGAGCTGACATGATCAATGCGACAAATGCAAGCAAAAGTAAAATAAATAAATACAAAAATATATCAAAACTGAAAAAGGACAAAATGCATATTTTGGCAATTAGAAACAAGAAGCATATATTATTTTATGCTTCTTTCCATAATGAGGGAGCAAACAAAAACACGTTCATCATGTATCAACACAGTGTATTTAAAACATGATCATGTTTTAAATACATTGTCCCACCTAGGCTAGCTTAGCCATAACCTGTTTTGATGGCGCTTTGTAATGTCGTTAAGATAAATTCCATGTTTTTTCCATCTGTGATGGTTCAGTTGCTGTGGATTACCAGTGGAACATTAAGCCTGGGTTCTTTGGTTTGTTTGCTTTTTTTTTTCAGATTCATTCTAGTCATGCTCGTCAATTGTTCACACAATGCAGCCCAAAGACAGAGAACTGAAGTAATTGTCTATTTTCACAATTTTGTACGCTCAAAATCAAGAACTCTGACAACTGAACCACGTGAAAAAACAATTTATACATGATGACGGGTGGCTGATCATGAAACGTTGAGTTGCATTTTTTTTAATTCCTCTTATATTTGGTAGTCTGGCGTATGCTGTGCAGCTTCAGCATGAAACGGAGTCAGCGCTAAGGCAGGGTGATGTGTGACAGATTTGACATGGCTTAATATATCCATCATGTATTTCTCATGTCAGACTTATAATACAGGCTGTCCCGACAGTTTGTGACATCATTTCATAGTTTAGTAATCATTTTAAAATAATTTAACCATGATGAACACCCAATGCCGGCAGAGAACAGAAGCATTGATAGTGGTTGACATCCAATCCATTTGGACTGTCTCATCTCATTTTCTGAACCACTTTATCAGGGATGCATAGGGTGCTGGAGCCTATCCCAGCTGACTGGACCAGAGGCAGGGGACACTCTGAATCGGTGGTCAGCCGATCGCAGGGCACAAGGAGAAGGACAACCATGCACACTCACACCCATACCTAGGGGCAATTTAGAGTGTCCAATATTTTATGCAGTGGTCTGTTGGGGATGCAGGAGCACGTAGAGGGACAAAAACAGGCTGAATAAGCTGGTCAGGAGGGCCAGCTCTGTTCTGGGCTGTCCTTTGGACTCTGTGGAGGAAATGGGAGAGAGGAGGATGCTGACCAGGATGATGTCCATCATGGACAGCACCTCCCACCCCCTGCACGAGTCCGTGGAGTCCCTCTGAAGCTCTTTCAGCAATAGACTGCTGCACCCTCATTGCAAGAAGGAGCGCTTCCGCAGATCCTTCCTCCCATCAGCTGTCAGGCTCTTTAACAAAACAAATGGCTGAATGTTAAGACCTACCATATGTATACATGTACATCTATGTGTATGTATGTATATGTATATTTATATATATGTATGTATATGTATATTTATATATATGTATGTATATGTATGTATATGTATGTATATGTATGTGTATGTATGTGTATGTATGTGTATGTATGTGTATGTATATGTATGTATATGTATGTATATGTATGTATATGTATGTATATGTATGTATATGTATGTATATGTATGTATATGTATGTATATGTATGTATATGTATGTATATGTATGTATATGTATGTATATGTATGTATATGTATGTATATGTATGTATATGTGTGTATATGTGTGTATATGTATGTATATGTATGTATATGTATGTATATGTATGTATATGTATGTATGTATATTTATGTATGTATATTTATGTATGTATATGTATGTATGTATATGTATGTATATGTATGTATATGTATGTATATGTATGTATATGTATGTATATGTATGTATATGTATGTATATGTATGTATATGTATGTATATGTATGTATATGTATGTATATGTATGTATATGTATGTATATGTATGTATATGTATGTATATGTATGTATATGTATGTATATGTATGTATCTATATGTATGTATGTATATGTATATTTATATATGTATGTATGTATATGTATGTATATGTATATTTATATATATATATTCCAGCAACACGCTTATTTATTTATTTATATATTTATTCATGTATTTATTTATTAACTTACTTATTACCTATCTATTTATGTCTAAAATGCCTTTCCTGTATCTGCATTCTCACCCTCTTGCTACTGTGACAATGAAATTTCCCGAATACGGGATGAATAAAGTTATCCAATCCAATCCAATCCAATAAGCATGTTTTTAGAATGTGGGAGGAAACCAGAGTACCCGGGGGAAACCCACACAGGCCTGGGGAGAACATGCAAACTCCACACAGGTGGACAGACCTGGATTTGAAGCCAGGACACCAGAACTGTGAGGCCGACCCGCTAACCACTCGCTCCACCAGGCCGCCCTCCATTTTGGACAATATCCTGTCTTACAGTCAAACTAGATTGGACGTCTAGCACCGTCAATGGGAGACAATTATTTCATAAGTTATTCCCACTTCAAATTATGTCACATTTTTTGGGGACACCATGTATTACAATATATAGTAATTGACCCAAGACACCAAACAGGGCAACTTCAACCAAGTGTATGGTGTTGCATGCACACTTGCGGCCTTTAGTGGCAAGAGTGGGCATGGTGTGGAGGTAAAATGAGGATGAGGAAGCAAAGGGCGTGATTTCAGGTCAGTGTTATCCTTACTAAACCTATAGTGAGTAGATTTACTGGAATTTTGAGAGCACTGGGCAATGTGGGATGCGCCACTACTACGCCAGGTTCCCAGAGTTCGTAAGTAATTTTCGACCAGCCAGAGTTTTTCATTCAGCCTGTGCTGTAACTTCCTACTATGCATATCTGAAACACAGAATGAAAACATTATTTCAGATCTCTTCTCTTTGGGCCGCTCCTCCCGTAATGGACAAGCAAATATATTCAAAAAAAGCAACAGGAAACAAATACACTCTGACCCTACGGTATTTGTGTTTCTCTATGGTGACATTAAAAGGCAAAGACTAAGACAAACTAATACCAAAAACAGAAGACTGATGTAGTGATGTAACAGAAAATGCACCGTTTGTGACACGGAAAGAGCTAGGGCTGCCACAAACAATTATTAGATAGTCAATTAATCCCCAATTATTTTTGCAATGAGCCCTTATACAATACTACTATGGGAGTTTAACTATAACATTTTACTGAATCATTTTTATTAATCATCAAGATAGTCATCTGCTTTTATCAAGAATGACAGGAATTAGACAATTATTATTTTCCTTTCAATAAATAATTATATATTAATTTGAGGACTACAGGAATCAGAGAATATTTACTCTTGTTGTTTCACTGCAAATTATTGACAGTGGAACCAATAAGTATTGGGCAACTATTTCAAAATTTGAAAAGTCCACCCAAATATTCAGGTTATGAAAATCCTTGATGGGAAACACTTTGCAAACGCAAACAATCCAAAATGTGAAGTGTCCAGTATTTTTTTTATTATTATATTCTTAATTGTCGTAGTAGAGTTGCTTTACTATTGGCTATCTCCCAACAACTCACTGGCCTCGCATTCGTTAGAATTAAGATGCGTCTCCATGACGCCGAAACCGAGGTTAGCACGGTTTAAGCGGACAAGAGCCAGTTTATGCAGGAGAGCGGCCACTGGGTTTGACGGAGGGAACGGCGCCTGTCCGAGCCAAAATTGTGTACTCCAGGCGGACGCCGGAGCTAGCCTGAAATGGGGTAGCGGCCCCCGGCAGAGTATGAGCTCGACCATCCGACCAAAAGCCCCTTTTTGTGCACTTTTTCCGGGATCATGGGTTCCGGATTTGTGTGTCTTCAACTCTCGTTGGTTAAGGAGTTTAGTTTTTCTGAGTGTGTGTAATATATGTAATAATTTAACATAACTTAATAATTTTAAGTTGATAAGTTGTGTGTTTACACAGCTGACACAGTTCCACCCCATTGAAAAATATTTTTGCATTTCTTATTCATTTTAACGTCTTATAACAGGGGTGTCAGAGTCGGGTTGGTTCGCGGGCCGCTTTAACGTCAACTCGGTTTCATGTGGGCCGGACCATTTTAGATATAATATTTAGATTTTTTTAATAAATGGATTAAAAGAACTGGATGAAAAGCCCTGAATATTCAGTTTTTTTTATAGATCTAAAACAATGTTTAGTTTAGCTTTTTGAAAAATATATTTTTAGATTTTACAAAATGATTTTTGAACTAAAAACACAGAAAAAATGGATTAAAAAATTACAATTATTGATTTAAAAGGGGGAAAACCAGGAAAATGAATATACATCTATACTCTCCATTTTAATTTGACCCTAAAACAGAAAGTCGGCACTCATGATTTACTTTCCCGGGCCACACAAAATGATGTGGCGGGCCAGATTTGGCCCCCGGGCCGCCACTTTGACACATGTCTTATAATATAATTTTCTTTATTCTTTTTTGGATACATATTTATAGAAAATTGGTATATTTTTAGCATTTTCAAAAGGAATTATGAGATAGTATTAAAGATCATGGTACAAATTATACTAATTCAATGTAAAATATTTTTCTTCCAATGAAAAAGTTACAAAACGCCGTTCGTAAGTAGAGGTACCACTGGAGTGTAATTTATTACATTAAAAAAAAAAAAGTCACATTCATTTGCTAGTTTAGTTTCACTTCTGTAGCAAAGGCCAGATTTGAGGCAGTGGGTGAAATCTCAGATGCAGTATCCTGCGGATCTTATCAGCAGGGTATTTGGACCCAGATGTTGCCTTACATCGAGGGTTCAAGCCCAGGTTCGGACCTTCCTGTGTGGAGTTGGCACGTTCTCCCTGGGTTTCTTGGGGTACTCCGGTTTCCTCCCACATCCCCAAAACATGCATGGTGGCTGGTTGCACACTCTAAATTTCCCCTAGGTATTTATTCCAACTGTTCTACGGTATTCAATATTACCCCCAAAACCAATTTTGTATGAAGATTGGACACTCTAAATTGCCCCTAGGTATGAGTGGGAGGTTGAATGGTTGTTGGTCTCCTTGTACCTTGCGATTGGCTCCCAACTAATTCAGGTTGTCCCCCGCCTGGTGCTTGTAGTTGGCTGGGATGGGCTCCAGCACCCTCCGCTAACCCTGTGAGGATACGCGGTATGCAGAACGAAGGTTCAATTGTTGATTGTCTTTTCCAAATTGTAATCCTGCGCCCTCATGTTATTGCTATTCATCACTAGCTAGGCCCTTGTCTTGTTTACGTTTTCTCGCTGCAACATCTTGTTTTCATTCTTTAACATGTCTTGATGTTGAATTGATTGTTTTGTTTACATTTCTATGTTCCACTCAGTATTTAGATCCCGTTGACCTGCTTTCACAGGCATTTTTGTTATCTCCTTTTTTGGATTGTCTGCTTTGGGATTCACCCTTGCTTCAGAATTCAGAAACTATAATGAAAAGTCTCTTATCCTCTTTTGGTTTTTAATTGAAAATATTTTGTGTACTTAAAAAAAAAAATCTAAACATGCGCAAATAAGAGTTTATTTTCATTTTTGTAAATTCCAAAATAAAAAAATAAGAGAGAATTTACTCTTAAGACACAGTATCAAAACAAATAATCGACTACCAAATAGTTGCTGATTATATGATAAAAGAGCTGCTGATTAGTTAGTGGCAGCCCTAGAAACACCAAATGATTCTTTTCCATTGTGTAGTCAAACGGTAAATTTCAACGATTAGAAGTCTGGTTTCAAATTCTGCTGTGAGAGGAAAAAACAAAAAACAAAAACACTTGCATTTCTCGCCAGAGTCAAGAACTGTTGAATGTGAACTTACGGTCAATCTGATCGGCAAACACCTCTCCGTATATCATCCAGTAAGGCATGAAGAAGATGTTCCGTGCCAGCATCCAGGAGGGATCTTCATTGGGGTTAAGGATAGCCTGCCGTGCCACCCCAAAGCTCATGAGCACCACCAACATGATGATCACAAAGTACATCATGTCGATCATCTGACAGAAGGGGTGGAGAGGAAGGTTAAAGGAAGAAGGTGGCTCAATACACAAAAATGGAATTTAACCATGGTTACCCACATTGGACTGCTATTATTTTGAACACTACTTTATGTGGCCAACATGATCAAAAATGTAATTTCACAAATGTGGAGGACTGGTATAATTCATCACTGGCAATTTCAATTTACCTCTTTTACTGACTACACAATTTTTCTAACTACCACAACATATAGTACTGGGTGCACTGCTAAGATAATGAACTTTTGAAGCGATGTCCACTGCGTGACAACTGGCCATGAAAGGGTTTAATTCATTGCCTGACATTGACAAAGATAACCCCCCCCAAAAAAAAAACATTGATTCCTGTGCACAATAAAGAGCTAAATAAATCAGGTATGCTCAAGTACTCGATTACTGTATTGTTCAGCGCTTATGCTCGTTGATGGATACGAACTATGTTATCACATTCCTGCCAATTGAATTCCACAAAGTCTCCAAAATGACCTGACATGTTCTTTTTTGTGTTGTGTGTTTTTTTAAAAGTTTCCCACAAACCATCTTGCTTGTCAAAGTCATAACAACTAATTACAACAATTACCTGACTAAATGATTCCATCCCCACTCTATTGCTGAGTGATCGCAAAGAGAGCTTGTTTACATCACCACATAATCACCACAAAAAAATCACAGGGTCGTTCCACAATTAGAGGACATCAGTTTTCTGATTCCCTGCTACATACTTGACAAAAAAATAGCTAACAAATGGCCAGAGGCCTGATTAATTCATTTTACATACAGTGGGGCAAATAAGTATTTAGTCAACCACCAATTGTGGAAGTTATTATCATGGCGGCGTGCACGGATGCAGCGGCTCTATGCTCTTATATCCATCAGGACTCTAAACTTGCGCTAACACGACACACAATCCCTTCTGTGTAATAACTTCGGGGTGAGGTAATATGAAAAGATCCGCTCGGGGGGGTTATGCGATGTATCCATAACGGCAGAATGCAAAATTACGAGTCCAAAATTATCACTTATTTGGGTCTTTTGCCGAGAAAACACACCTTATGGAGAAGCACTACCAATTTCGTCATACGCAATTTCTGGGTATGATGACAATTAGGCTTTTGTTTTTGTTTGTTGAGTCAATGATGATGACAAAGCCTATGTCCGATTATTATTATTATCCTACTTGAAAAGATTAGAGAGGCCTGTAATTGTCAACATGGTCCCAGCTCTCTGTAGGTCATTCACTAAGGTCCCCCCCGTGTGGTTCTGGGATTTTTGCTCACCAAGATTATCAGTGGTGTTGTATGTCTTCCATTTTCTAATAATTGCTCCCACAGTTGATTTCTTTACACCAAGCGTTGTACCTATTGCAGATTCAGTCTTCCCAGCCTGGTGCAGGTCTACAATTTTGTCTCTGGTGTCCTTTGACAGCCCTTTGGTCTTGCCCATAGTGGACGTTGGAGTGTGAGAGACTGAGGTTGTGGACAGGTTTCTTTTATACAGATAATGAGTTAAAACAGATGCTATTAATACAGGTTGTTAGAAGTTAGACCTCTTTGACAGCCAGAAATCTTGCTTGTTTGTAGGTGACCAAATACTTATTTTCCACTCTAATTTGGAAATACATTTTTTAAAAATAAAACAATGTGATTTTCTCTTTTTTTTACTCCACATTCTGTCTCTCATGGTTGAGGTTTACCCATGTTGACAATTACCGGCCTCTCTAATATTTTCAAGTAGGATAGCTTGCACAATTGGTGGTTGACTAAATACTTATTTGCCCCACTGTATGAATTGCATGATTTATTTGGGCGGCATGGTGGGAAAAGTGGTTAGCACATCTGCCTCACAGTTTTGATACTGAGGGTTAAATTCCTGGTGGCTTCTGACCTTCCTGTGTGAAGTTTACTAGTTCTCCTCGTGCTTCTGTTGGTTTTATCCGGGAACTCAAGTTTCCTCCCACATCCCTAAAACATGCATGGTAGGTGTGTTGAACACCATAAATTGCACCTAGGTATGAATGTGAGCATGATTAGCTGTCTGTCGTCTTAAGCCCTGTGATTGGCTGGCAACCAATCCCCCGCCTACTGCCCATAGTTGGCTGGGATAGGCTCCAGCACCCCCACCACCTTTGAAAGGATAAACAGAACGGAAATTGAATGAATAAAGGATCTTGCAGCCCATACAAACAAGTCATTTAGTAACGGCGAGCACGGACGATGACGTTCCAGCTACATCTCACCATCTTGCCAATCATCATCACATAGGGACCCAGGTACTTGTTGACACCAAAGATGTCGAGCAGCCGGATGTACCAGTAGATGATGTTGACGCAATAGATGACCCGTCCATAGCTCATGAGCGGGGGCTCCTGGAGACGCAGAACCATGCCGACAGAAAATATGAGGATGGCCATGAGGTCTGTGATGTTCCAATACTCCTGAAGCCACACCTTGACCTTCTGTAACAACTTCCCTGGCTCTGACATAAGGATCTAGAAGAGGGTTGGAGAACAATTAGATCTGGGAGGGGAGACCGCAGGGGCATGAGGGAGAAAAAAAAGAGCAGGTGAATACTATAAAGGACTACATATTGTTTTGACCTGTCAGAAAAATGCATTAGAAAACAACTGCCAGTAGAGGACAGTATGAGATCACTGACAGAATTGAGCAGCTGTTCAGCAAAAATAGATGCGACAAAACCATGAGTAGTTTTCATACATTTACAACACAAACATGTCACAACTGAAGACAGTCTCATTTGAAAAGGCTGGTATTGAATAATAATGTGTAGGTGCCATTGACGGCGACAAATGTCCATTCCTAGCGAATGAACCCCGCCCAGGCACATGCAGTTAAAAGAGATTAAACGTCTCTCGCTGTCAATGGCAATAAATAGTTCATTTCTGTCCTCAAAAGCAGTCTGACATTTCAGCCGGAATTAAGCATTAAGTAAAGTCACCGGTGTAGCATGTTTTATGTAAATGTGCACGTAAAGGAGTACCTCTCTCATCTTCTCAATGCCATTTGTGAAGACGTAAGCGATGACGATCCACTCTTGAGTGGAAGGCCACAGGTCCATCTTGACCAAAACAATGTAGTTGAACAACATGAGGTAGCCCACATATGCCATCTGTAAAGAAGAGGAAACAATTTAAAAAAAATGCTTAAAATAAAAAACATCCGGAGTATACTTGGAGAAAAACCACAGGGGGGCGTGAAGAATCTGCAAACTTCACACTGGAAGGTCGGACCACTCAATCTCAGAACTATGAGGCGGACGTACTAATCATTCTCTTACAACCCACCAGGCAGCCTTAATTTTTAATTTTTTAACCTATTTATCAAAAAAATACGATATTCCTTCTATGTATTTTGTTTAGTTCTATAAAAAAGAGAAAAAAAGAGAATATATAATGTGATATTTGCGGCATATTTGAGGCAGCCCGTTGGACAAGTGGTTACTGCGTCTGCCTCACAATTCTGAGATCGAAGGTTTGATCCCAGGTATGATCATAATCCATCTCCACGTGCCCAGCGATTGTCTGAACACCAATTAAGGCTTTCCACTGCCTTACTGCCCGTTATTAACTTGGATTGGCTCCAGCACCCCACGCAGCGAGAATGAATGAAAATGAATTAATATTTTCTGATTTCTGGTGTACTTAAAGAAAACCAATGGTTATCTTTGCAATTAATCAAAATGAGATATTTGCAAACAGTTCCTTTTTCTTTGGATAAAAATGAAATTTCATTGTTCATTCCACATTTGCAGCTAAAATGCAAAGCCCAGATAAATATAACCAGTAATAATGCATGACTTACATATGGTGTCTCATGAAACACATCGGCGTTTAGTTAGCTACCAAAATTATCAGTTGTGGCACCCCATTTAGTACACTATCATGTAAAAAAAGTTATGATTTGAGGGAGTTGACTCCAGTGACAGTTGCCAATTGAAATGACCACTTACTAAATGAGAGACAAGATGACTCACAATAGAGGTCTGATGTCCAGACACCTCACTGCTACAACTATACACTTGGCCTGGAAATATCCATTACATGTCTCCTGTGGTCGTGCCTATTAACATCTGACATCAACTAACTGATTTGATTCCAACGGCACTTGGATTGCGGCTCATCGCCATGCTGATCACAGGGAATGATATTTAAATCAGAAGTCAGGCTTGGTGAGGAAGCAAAAAAGCAAGACCATGTTGTAATTACAGTAAGGTCTACTTTAAATTCATTGCTCGCTGTCACTGTCGGACAATAAGTTAAAGGTGCTTATTGCTGTTTATGGAAAAAAAGATCGATCAGTAAAAATTGAGATCAGCTTTTCAAAAATGAGTAATTGGCCAAGGCGGCCCGGTGGAGCGAGTGGTTAGTGCGTCGGCCTCACAGCTCTAGGGTCCTGGGTTAATCCAGGTAACATCCACTTTTTGTGGAGTTTTCATGTTCTTCCTGGACCTGCGTGGGTTTTCTCTGGGTACTCCGGTTTCCTCCCACATTCCAAAGACATGCATGGTAGGCTGATTGGACACTCTAAATTGCCCCTTGGTATGAGTGTGGGCGTGAATGGTTGTTTGTTCAGGGTGTCCCGTGCCTCTGGCCCTGAGTCAGCTGGGTTAGGCTCCAGCACCCCCCGCGAGCCTAATGAGGATAAAGCGGTTCAGAAAATGAGATGAGTAATTGGCCAGAAATTTTTGATCAGTCTATAGTCAAAGGTTTTGAGACTCCTTGTCATTCAAAAGAAAAGACCCCAAACTTCTGACCACTGGTGTAGTGCAAGTCCTTGCAAAGATTCAGACCCGAACCTAATCAGTATGAAGCAGATGTCCTGTCACCTCCTCTAAACTTTGTGAGCATTGAGTCAAATGAATTACATTGTTTCCAAACCACCAACTGACCGTATGAAACCAGAACTTGACGATAGGAGCGTTGTAAAACTCGTAGATCTTGCGTCCCATGGGGATGAGGCGGTGGCGGTTCTGAACTTCCTCTACATCCTTCTTCCTGGACGTCTCCGTGGCTACTTTCCCCAGCATGGCCTGAGGGCAATTGCCGATGCGAGAATGGAGTGATGGGAGGAAAATGCCATCCCAAGAAGGCGGCCAGGATGGGGAGTGGTAAAAACAAGACAGAAGCAACACACAAAAAGGTTACTTTCGAGGCAAGTGCATAATTTCCTCATTCATCATGTCATATCCAAAAGAAGCAAGCACAGGCAATGTTGTCATTCCAAAATGTGAAATGTGTGTTTGAGGTGAATGGGAGTGAGTTTACACACCATGGCACAAGGGGACACACTCATGGATTGTGTCTCAGACAACAAGACAGGCCAGAGAAGACGAGAAGAAGACGGAAAAAAAACTGAATAAGGAAGAGATCGACTTTCCATCTGGGACACAATTGCTAAATCCATGAGCGACAGTTCTAGCCCCCATTTCATGGGTCATGTGTTTAATGAAAAAGCGGTACCAGGCCTCTCAGGGAATTTCACAAATCATAAGTTATACAAATATATCAGCTGTATGAAATATTTGGATTGTATAGAGTATAATGCTCAGTTGGAAAAACTTTGAGAAAAGCTTTGCAAAGAGGCGACTTAATCGACAATTAATTGATCATCATTTTAATCAACATCTTGTCATGTCTGTGTCTTGCTCTCATTTTTCGTACTTTTTTTCAGCACCTAGGGGAAGGCGCCTGTCACAATATTAGGCATATGATTTCATGCTCCTGAGTCTGTGTTGGAAACTGCTTGCTGTCACAACACACCTACGTATCACTTAGACACATTGCCTACCTTAAAAATGGCTAAAACCTCTTCTTTGATTCTCTTAGTAGTAACTACTCTTTCATTTGATTTATTTTTATACTTTTTGTCTTTACTTTTTCTAATTAACTTAGAATATTTAAAGATATTTAAATAAGAAAAACAGCTGCATACTCACTCTTCCCATTTCTAATAAAAAAAATTAGAAACTACAAATGCCCTCAGATTTCAGAGGTTTTTATTTGTAAATACTTTATCTTGTATTTTAAACAGTTTTTTTTTTTAAATCTGTATGTACATAATACATTTTGTTATTATATTGGATTGGATTGGATTGGATAACTTGTTCCCTTTTTAAATTACTCTTATTTTTATATTTATAATTATCTCCATTTGCTCATAAAAACCAAGCTTCTACTCTGCATTGAAAAATAAAACTGAGCACCTTTGCAATGCAAATATTTTATACAGCCTTTCTATGATATATAATACACACATTATTTCTCATTAACTCGTTCGCTGCCCTTGCTAATAAGTATTTGGCGGTGCATTTGTACAGTCAGAAGCTGGCACAAACCTCCGAATGTAACACATCCACAAGAATTCCAGTACTTTTTGTAAAAATAAACAGTTATGAAAAAACACTAATCATTATATAAAAAAGACTCATAGACAGCCCAAAACTGCCGCTTCTATTACGGAGTCACATTGTCTGTTTCTTTGTGCCTGCTTTCTGGCTGCGCTCGGTGCAGATGAGAAATAGTTGGGGGGTGGTGCTGAGAGGTATTCAACTTCAATGCAATCAGTTAAATGGACAATATAAGACCCAGCTTGTGAATACCAAATCAATTGTCTGCTCTTGATTTTAGTGTACAGACTGGATCCTGATATATTTCCTGAACTGATTAGATTGAACTGGGAAAAAAGTGCTGCCTGCCATCCAAGTCGATATATGCGCACAAGAGCAACTCCACGGCAGTGAAAAGGTGCTTGCTCAGACTCTGGATGATTTAAAAGATGTGCAGCAACAGGAAGGCACAGTTACATAAATGCAAATCCCCAGCAGCCCACATGCGGAGTGGTCCGCAGCAGCAAGCCATCACCAGGAGAGCGTGAGAGGCAGCCGTCAGCTGGCATTGTACTGTACCTCACAATTCGGAGAGGGGGAAGGAAAAAGCAAGGGGGGGAGGTTTGGGAGAGAGAACAAGAGGGGCTACGGGGAGAAAAGGAGATCGATGGAAGTAGAAACATTCACGAGGAAAACCCACAAGAGACGCTACAACTCCACCACCAGGTTTTGGCTAAGACAACGAGAAACAGGAATGTTGGTCGTGTTGTGTGTATTTGTTGATTTTGATGCTGCAAGGAGGGTGAGGCTTAAAACGAATGATCATTTGGGGCAGAATGAAAGTCTGCTAGATTTGGACCTGACTAGTGAATGTGTAAATATGTGCACAGGTTCTGAGATGCAGGGCTGAGGTGGGTTCTCTCACCACGGAGTTGTACTGCGCCTCACAGTAAGATCTTACTGTGAACTCCATGTCTTCCTCCTCCTTCTCCTTGACAGGCTTCTCAGGTTCCTCCTCCTCCTTCTCTTGTAAGTATGCCTCCTGGTCCTGGGGCATGTACGACATTTCGTCCTTGTTCTTGAACTCCAGGCTCAGGATGGACGGCGGCAGGAGCAGCCCCAAGATCACCTGTGGGGAGGCGAGGGTGCTTATAGTGATAGATGAGATAGAAATGACCCCTTTTATGAGTGAGAAGTGGTGCGGAGGTTATTGCGGTGAGACGCGGCTCAAGACCATCATTGATCATCTGTGAATGTGACGCGTAATGGGATTTCAATGATCGTGAACGTGACCGTGGATGCCGACAAAGTTGTCGTGGTAGAAATCCCACTCGCCTGAAGTATGGTAATAGATTCCTGCTACAATTACTTGTGCCTAATAAGAAATACCAAGGACAAATTATACTTAAGATGACAATTTTTCACAGGTGATTAGTCATATTACGCTCCATATCATTAGCTTCTTAACCGATTCTTTCCTGTTTTTGCTATTCCTCTACTATATTCGAGTGTCAAACTCATTTTTGTCCGAGTTCACGTTGCAGTTATGGCTTTTCGTTATTACTTTGAACTCGTTTATTGTAAATGGATGATCAAGAATTGTTACTGCTTACCGAAAATACAATATATTTAAAGAGAGTTGTTTTTTAAATGACAAGCCAACAAAAACTTATTCAATAATGATTTAATTTATTTAAAAAATGGGATTTATAACAATAAAATACTACTTGCAATATGTCAATGTTTATAACTCTTCATAGGGAACTGTGACGATTTTTTCTTAATGTAAAAAAATCCTTAAACATGTTTTTTGTTTAATACAGCCCACAATATTAATGTCATACATAAGAGAGGCCTACATGCCCTAATATGTGATATTTAACATTTTTCAATGCCACTTATTATTATTAGTATAAATTATTAATCATTTTTATATTTTTTACATGCATATATTCGGTTCAGTATGTCTGCATGTTTGTGTTATATACAATATAAGTCAAGAGCGAAGAAAGGGATTATTATCAAACTGCAGAATATGTTTTTATTAAGGTATGAAACGGAAGTTGTGATTATATTTCAGAGTTATGAGATCAAATGTTAAAGGTCACAGAGGAGAGAAAATGAATTTTGCAATAACTTCATTACATTTTATCTTATTTAACTATCTGCTCTCATCAACATGTTGAAAAAAGAAATGTAATTAAATGAAAATTAATGAAAACGGCCTCACAGTTCTGGGGTTCAGTGTTCGATACCAGGTGGATCTTCACTGTGTGGAGTTTGCATATTCTTCCCAGGCTTGCGTGGGTTTTCTCCAGATACTCCAGTTTCTTCCCACATCCCAAAAACATGCATGTGGGGTGGTTGAACACTAAATTGCCCTTACGTATGAGTGTGAGCGTGAATGGTTGTCCATCTCCTTGTGCCCTGGGATTGGGTGGGTGTCCCCCGCCTGGTGCCCGAAATTAGCTGGGATAGGCTCCAGCACCCCACCCAACCCTTGTGAGGATAAGCAGTTCAGAAAATGAATGAATGAATAATGAAAACAGTACATAATACAGTCTTGTGATGGCTCCTGATAAAACTAACACAAAACTATGTGACGAGTCCGATCTAGTCCTCGGGCCTTGAGTTTGAACACCTGTTTGCTGGTAAATGGTAATAATCTCATTACACTACTTATAGCTTGTTATTTTGTCACCATTCCCTTTGTTCCATCTTTGTCTGACCCTTTTAGCTCTCTCCTGTCCAGCTGCATCTTCTTAATAAACATCATAATATAAATTACCACAAAGGGAGTATAACAAACTCCTCTGTGGCACATTAAAATTGACTTCCATCATTTCAATGAATTCAGATGGGAATATCATAACTGTGTGCACAGAAATATTTTTTTGTGTCTGTACATCTTTGTGTGTGTGTGTGTGTGTTTGTGAAGAGAAAACATGTTTTGTGCAAGAAGACGCAACTGTATTTTGGGTAAAAGTCTAGTTTCCGAATTTACTTGTGTGTACATTTAGAAATTGGCATTAGTTAGAAAATATAGTAATTAAAAAAGGGTGAGTCCTTGCAGAAAACATATTTATGTGCACAAAGAGCACAGAGGTGCACTCAAAACATGCTTATGTGTTCCATATTTCTCATTTTGAGCATGTAAAACAAGAGAAGATGGATTACAGTTGCCAGAAGCCGCTCTTGTAATCGCTTTCGAAGTAATTATTAGGGGGTTTTAATGCACTGAACACTCATTTAAATTTATATTCAGGTTTAAGGGGTCATTTGTAAGTATGAGAAACCATTCTGTGTCTTAATGGCAATGTGTTGCCAGCAGCAACTTGCAGTAGTATAAAGGCATAACACCCACTGCTTGTTACAATATATCACTTCAGACCCATTGAATGCGATAGACGTCCAATCCATTTGGATTGGGAAGGAGGCCAGCCATGAAAGAATCACTGCCAGTCCATCCATCCATCCATCCATCCCAGTCCATCTTTTCCTGTGTCTGTATTCTTACCCTCTTGCTACCGTGACAATGAAATGTTGAGCGTGTGGGCTGCAACTGTTGTCATGACTTACGAGAATCAAAAGATGTCACACATTTGTTAGACTTGAACGTGTGTTGAAATCGATATTGTTAAGTCAGTGACTCGGTCATGATGAGTTGCAGTGTCGGGAATGGATGCCTGCAATCTATATAACCTTTCTGAGATGTGCACCCACATTACTTTGACAATATTTGGACTGTGTTATTTGCACCGTGTCATCATACCCTCAGGGCAAACCATCTTGTTTGTTCAACTTGTGGCGTGCTGGTTGTCTTTCTGCTTCCATGAGCCTCAGAATTACACTCAAAGGTCAAGGAATACCCCTGTTATGGGAAACTAACCCAAAAAAGGGTGTCCCCCCTCCCCCACACACACTTCTCCCTGACTGCACCCTCAGCAACCCAGAAGAAAACAGCCCTAAATTAAAGCACTTATCTAATTTGCCTTCATCTTGTTCCACGGGACATGAGAAAGTCAAATTTAGCTGAAAAAAAAACAACCTCGACTCTTCATTTTACACATCTGAACAAAAAAATTTGAGGGAAAAGAACATTGTTTCATCTAAGAGACAATAATTAAGTAGGCAATGACAGTGAAAAATGGTATAAAGGTTTCAAGGATTTCCAGTAATAAGGTCAGTTCTTCTGTTCTCTAGCTTCAGAGAAGGATCAGGAGGCTTAAAGTGACAACAGAATGGCAGATGGCTTATTACTTGGTTTCTGAGTAGACTCATTCTCCTAAGTGATGAGTTAGACCCATTGACTTCCATTGACTGATATCGATATCCAATACATTTGAATTGAAAGGGACTGGAAGCAAACATTCACATTTTTAAGTGCAACCGGTCATGTTGTTTTTTTCCCAAAAGTCATGGGTCAACATTTTGAGTCATCATTCTTGGGTGACAACATCAGCCCGCCCATCAAGTCGCTACTCAGATTGTGGTTGTCTTTGTGGACACTATCTTTGGAGTCCTATTCCTCCGTCATTTGTAAACCAATTGTCTTGAAACTTGGGAGCGATGTAGAACGGGCCAGTATGTATCTAGCATTGAAGCTTGAATTTATTGCAGAATTCCAGTTAGGAGTTAACCAGCAGAGGGCAGCTTTCTGTAGATTGGGAATTTTCCAGTAAAGGCTGTGCAACACACATGGACCTATGCTGTCTTTAGTTTACAAATTAGCCAGTAGAGGGCATACAAAAAGAGCCTTCAGTTTAAAGAGTGCATTGACTTAGGGCACATGTGTCAAACCGATTCCGCAGAGTGCCGCAGTGGGTCCTGGTCTTTGTTCCAACCAATCCAGTGCCGACATTTTAACCAATCGGGTGTCTTCTAAAATAAGTAGCACCTGACTTTAATTAACTGATTACACTTGCGAAAGGTATCCTCTTGTTGAGTTGGAATGAAAACCTGCACCCACTGCGGCCCTTTGAGGACCGGTTTGACACCCCTGACTTAGGTAGTCAATTTTTTTTCCAAGGGATCACTGGTTTAAAATTTATATAAGCATCATCAACGGTGGAAGTCAAAATTTTTCTAAATGTTATTGAGTTATTTTTTTTCTCTAAAGGTCATTCAGTCAAAACTTTTCAAAATGGAAGTCAAAAATACTTTATAAAAGTCATTCAGTCAATGTTTTTCAAATTTACCATAGTTATGGAGTATTAAGTAAAATAATTTCTAAATAACATCAGATAAAAGATATTCTAAGTGTCAGCAATCTTGGAGGTTCTAAATCTCATTAGGTCATTTTTTCCTAAGCATCATTAAGTCAAAATTTGGCATCAAAGGCATTGAAAAATGAAATTCCAAAATGTTAACCAAAACCAAAAATAATAAATGCTATGTTACCTTAAGTCCCGAATTCTTGCGCATGCGCAGGCGTCCCATCCACATGTCTGTCAGCAGCATCTGACTGCAGGTGTGCGCGATGAAATCCCGATGTTTGCCCGCTACCGCCAGCTGCAGGCAGGTGGCGTTACTCCAGTTCTTCAGCTCGTATGTCAGGAGCTTCATGGCCATCTGCTCATCCTGTTTATAGGACTGGTCCAGAAGTTCCACTGCCAGCTGGCCAAACTCCCTAGAAAATAATATGCGGGACATTAACACACACGAAAATACATGAACAGAGATTGTAGTGTGCCTTGCCGCAACATGTAAGGATACCATGAAATTGATCCAGACATCACAGACCATCTGGTGCTTATTCAAAATTAGATTTGCATATAAACAGAAGCAGTCATGAGAGAATACTTTAATGCTGAAACACACAGATAGACATTGAGCTTATTATGTTATGCCATTTAGCTTCATGAAGCTGTTACACAAACAGAAATATTTCTCAGTGTGTTGTCATGGAATTCCGCAATGTTCAAAACATTTGTAAAAAAAATCCTAATAATATGCCTATCAACGAGGAGGACAGACATAAAAATGTATATATATATATATATATATATATATATATATATATATATATATATATATATATATATATATATATATATATATATATATATATATATGTGTGTATAGCAGCCCTATTTCCCCCCCCAGCATCTGAATTTTTTTTTTTGGCAGCGAGTGGTCATGTAACATGTTAGCCTATCATTCATTATCTTACATACTTTTTTGGTAAAAAATAAAATTCTAAATTAGAAAAAAAGGGAGTGAAAATTAAATTCAAACAAACAAATCAATACACAAATACACTTTGGTTGTGCTCTCCCCCAAAACAGTCTAAAGTTGATTCTAGAAAAAAAAGAAAAACACAATTTATAATTAAGGTTTGTTCATTCATTTTCTGGAAAGCTTATCCTCACAGGGGTCACGGGGGGTGCTGGAGGCTATCCCAGCTGATTTCGGGCACGAGGAGGCTGGGGAGTCAGGGTTTTCCTGATATGGTGGCCGGCCAATCGCAGGTCACCAGGAAACAGAAAACCATTCATGCTCGCACTCATACCTAGGGGCAATTTTAAGTACAGTAATACCTTGAGATACGAGCTTAATGCGTTCCTAGGACCGAACTCATATGGCAATTTACTCGCATCTCAAATCAATTTTTCCCATTGAAAATACTGAAATACAAATTAATTTGTTCCCACCCTCTGAAAAAACACCCAAAACAGGATATAAAAATAGAAAAACGTCTTTTTATTTGTTCTAATTCACCACCTACTCACAATGTAACAAATACCTATGTATAGACGTCATCAATGTTCCCACTAAGCTGCGTGCGTGCGCAAGTGTGCACTACTCTCGTCTTCTCTGCGCACAGCAAATCATATGGAGCGCACAAAATAAAATCCCCATTGTTTTTTAATTTTTTTTAGCTGTGAGGACGACGCGCAAACCACTCATCCGCTGGGCCACCCATTCATAGATATTAATCATTACATTTTATTATTACTAAATCATTTATATGTAGTAGACATGCTTCTGGTTATGGCAGGTGTGATACTGGTGTGCCCATAGCGAGCAATGATGTTGCTCACACCGGTACTCGGTGAGCTCAGGGAGGTTGTCTTTCTGCCCAGACAAACAAAAAATTAGAGGGAACATTGGACGTCATAATCTTCAATACTAAAATGTGACATTATTCAGTAAGGACAGACGTAGCGTGGAGTGTGCGGAGGAGGAAGAGCAAAAAAGACAAGAGAGAGACTTGACGGAATCGCGCTCGTAACATAACATTAACTTTAAATTCAACTTAAATGAATTTAGATTACTACACACTTAAAAATATGTTTTAATCTTACGTTACACAAAATTTCAAGTTTTTACCTTCCTGTGCGATTTTTCCGAGGCAAAGATGTTAATGTATTCCACCGTGGCTTTCAAGTCGTATCTTCCGGTTTCTCCATGCCTCAGAACTCAGAGTATCCCAGTTCATTTTTTTTAAATTATTAACAAGCCACGACTCACTTTTTCAGATGCATCCTTTGCTCTGAAGTCCATGTAGATTTCACTGGCTTTTTCAAAGATTATTGACTCGGTCATGCTATTTCCAGTAAAAAAATGCAGCCTGTACGGCCCGGTCCTCGTAGATATCTTTACGCGAGGGCAATGCGACGAGAAAGATAGAGCGATGCTGTTCTCACAAGCAGCCTCTCGCATACTCAGCCACTTGGACGGCCACATTGGAAATCATCTGTTATGCTCATATCTCAAATTTTCCTCGTATCTCAAGGCAAAAAATTGCTCTGAATTTTCCTCGTATCTAAAATTTCTGGTATGTTGGGACATACGTATGTCAAGGTATTAGGTATTCAACCATCCTACCCTAAATGTTTTTGGTATGGTCGAGGAAACTGGAGTATACAGACAAAACCCATGCAAGGCCACAGAGAACATGCAAACTCGACACAGGAGGACCAACCTGGGATCGAACCCAGGACCCCAGAACTGTGAGGCTGACACGCTAACCACTCCAACGTCGGGCCACTAAAAATAAGCCTTTTTAAAACTTCCCTTTTTTACCAAAAATTAACAAACATTTTGAATTGGGAAAAACTGAATATTTGCTGTAATGTTATTGTTATCAAAGCTACTTAATTAAAAATAAAATAAAATTGTACATATTTAATTTGAATAAAAATGAAAAAAAGAAAAACAAAGAACATTTTTGGGGGGATTTTAAAAATAAATACAAGAATATTTGCTAGTAACTCTTTGCTTGCCATTGACGGTGCTAGAAATCAAAAAGCCTTGAGCAATATGCACGCCTCTAGGTGAATAATAACCAAAACATACGTATCTTTAAATAATGATGCGTGTTACTAAGTATTTCTGTGTATCTCACTTCTACTGTTTGGGGACTGAAAGAGCCAGAATGGAGTTATTTTTCTAGCATGGAAAACACACCATGGTGTTTACGGCCACCCACCTGGAGTTGTGGTTGAGCTCCTGTGAGATGTCATCCACCATATCGTTCTCAGAAGCCTCGTGCGCCATTGCCTTACACAGTTTGCACGCCACCAAAGCTTTGGCCATGGCCTCTTCACCGTGCTGCCAGAAGAAGAGCGCCATCTTCTGCCGCTTCATCAGCACGGCCCAGACCATCAGCTCGTGGAAGGGAAATGGGAAGTGGTTGATTTCCGGGTCGTCCAAATCTATGTCCACCTCTTCCTCTCTCTTGCGTGTGGTTTTCTGACGGCCTCTGCGGATCGGTATGTCATCCTGTGGTCCAGAACATGTAATAAGGGGAAGGAAAAGATAGATGGCTATGTAAATTCTCCCTGCAAGCCATAATTGTGGGTGATGAAGCTCATAAATATTATATGGCAGCCCTAAACCATTCTCAACGCAGTATGTTAACGGCTACAAATGAATGAAATTGACATGATATTGTAAATCCATATGCGATTTCTTTTGTTGACTGGACCTCAGGTAATTAACTACCATTGATGACAATGACGGTTTGAATAGTTAAGGGGCTGACAAAAGATAATTCAATTGACGCCAACCCCTCCTAATTCAAATGGATTGATTTTAATGCTATCAATGGTGGCTCGTGAGTTACGTATCACTTCTGAAAGAATATTCTCTCATTTCAAATTTGATTCCTCTTCTTACTTGTTAGCCGTGTATTCCCCTCGAGAGATTGGCACCGCTAGTAAACACAGCAGCAGGTCATCACAAAGCTATTGATTTCAAGTCATATCATTGGAGCACTTGATGGTCAATTTAAAAAATCTAATGGCTAGCCGCTCTAGATATTTTACATTCATTGAAACATAACCACACCAAAGAATATGCGGTAGTAGAATGCTCCATTGTCACAGATAAAACTGTTTCAATCAGCCTGAAATAAGTATAAATTTGACATTTTGTGTTGAAAATTGATTACGACAAAGCTGACGATAATGCGAAGGAAGGCAAAATGATACTGTCAAGAAGACACACACAAATTGGTAAAGGGCATGCATGTTTTTCTTGAAACACAATTGACAGAAAACTGCAGCTTCTACACATTTGGGGACCACACAATAGATTTGTCTTTACTCTGCCAGTTCTGTGCATCTATGAGTTCAGACTAAGGTTTTCTCACAAGGATTCTGCAGAAAATTGTACAAAAATGGAAGACCCTTTCATTCAAGCTAATATTTTGTAAACGTTCCAGTACGGTTGTCAAAATACTTATTGATGGCAACGATACACTCTATAAATATTGAACTAGTTGACAAATTGTAATTTTAAAAAATCGACATTTTAGTGATGGCATATAAATACTAGTAGTAGGAGGAAAGGGCTTTTTAGGAAAGTTTGGTGAACCTGCAATTGAAGAGTCAGAGGTTTGCGTTATATTAAAGCATTGTATGTATTTTACTTCAAGAAATTGGTGAAAAGGCCCCTCGCCTTGGAACTCATTTTTTTTTTTTTACCGCAGTTTGTTGGGGATGCTATTGCTATTAAAAAACGTACACACACAAAGTAAGTCAAATTTTGCTATTTCCAATTTAGTTTCACATGCAGGTACAAAAATAAATCTGAGTTCATCTGTTTTCCACCTTTCTATTAAAGATAACGCAATAATTATGAAAAACAAATGAAAGGTGATAACATTTTGGGGTGATGAGGTCTAAGGTTAAACGGGTCATAAGAGGATTTTTATAATAAACGCTGAAAAAATAAAGGGAATATAATTAAACATTCATGATGTTTTTCCCCCATATTACAGAATATGTTTATAATATGAAATAGAGGAGATTACATTTTTGGATTAAAGAGGTTAAAGAAGTAACTCAAGAACGAATTCATGAATTTCTATATCAAACAAGCAGGATATATTTAAAATAAGGAGTCAAAAGTCAATAAAGTCAGAAAAGCAATTTTTATCAATAACTCAAGAATGAATTAGGTGATTTTTATGATACTTGCAAGATGTTTGTAATATAATACTTTGGTGCAAGCAAGCCAGTGTGTAACAAGGGATGTACCCAATTACAGGGAAATAGGGAGGCCAGGAATGATTCAGATAACTCAAAAGGTTTAATTTAAAAAAACAAAGTGCAAACAAAGGCAGGGAATCCAAAAAATACCAAGGTAAATCAAAAGATTCATAGTCTAACAGACCAGGGCAAGGCTTGGACACACCTAACAATGACATGACATTGACAAGGACGTAAAAAATGAACAAACAGAGAGGAATTAAATACAAAGACATGGGTTAACGAGACATTGAGAAAAGATCGCTGACACATAGGCAGCAGATCTGGCTGAGACATCTTGGGGGAGGCGGCAACAGGTGAAAGCAGTCTAAAAGAAGACAAACCTAACAGTGCAAACACTACAATTTAAGATGATGCTTTGAATTTGGGGAAGAGGGAAGACTGCTCTTTCTGAATGCTTCTCTATTTTTTTTTTTTTTAAATGTCGGTCACATTCCATTTTGTATGAGATCCTACTTAAATTCTTGTGAGAAGATGCTCTTAAGAGGTGTATCATATTTGGGACTCACATATTTACACTGTTCAGAGACGTGGAAGAGTGATGACTTAAAAAAAAGACACTGATTGACTCAGAGACAAAAGCACATAACCAGCACAGACTACTAGCACATCATTTGGAAGAACAATTTGGAGGACGAGCAGTGAAGAAAATGACCATGATGGAAACACTCACCTCCATCCCCAGCAGTTTCAAGGCTTTGGGCTAAAAAAGCAACAAGAACATGAACAGACTGAACAGAACCTTTTGGGATGTATTTCATGGAGTAATCTGTTGCTGCTAAAAACACTATTATGTACTACTGTAAGTGTACAGCTGGAACCTCCACACATGTATTAAAGCAAAATGCATGGGTGGATTTAGTACACTACTGTGTATGTGTAATAGAAAAAAAACAAGGCCATGTTTGCATTATGCATTCATGAGCTAGCATCCCAGTTGGTAAAAATAGGCATGCTTTCCTTGGGGGATTTTGATATCTGCATCTATTTAAAGGCTTTGTTCTTTGTTAACATGTATTTATGTGTGTGTATGTGAGCGTGTGATGTGTGAGATTGAGCTACTCTGAAAAAAAAGATCAAATAAGAACAGATTCCCTCTCGTTTCCCACTAGTATGTCTCCATCTTCTTCCATTAAGATGCTTTAATTGCTTCTATCGCAGACATGCAAACAGAGATATGACAACATACACATGTAAAAGGAGTGCCATCAAGCAGATCGGTGGTAATTGAGACCCTCCAAATTCATTTTAATTGTTTTCTGTTTTGTTTTTGCTTTTTTTTAATGAAAGATGTGAAATCAAATGAATGCATTTGTTGTCACAGTGTGTACGACCAGCAATGTTCTTGTCACGCAGTGAGATGAATGGTACTGGTTGTAATGAAAATTGTTATCATTGTGGGTTTAATGATACAATGCAGTTAAGTTACCAGTATGTGATATTTTGGTGATTCCTAGCATAGCATCATAATAGTAGCTCAAATATGGAATAGATGGACCACTCACTGGCCACAATTTGCAATTTACACTCCTCTGATTTAAATGTTATAATATCGTCTGTTGCTTAGTTTCATGTTACAAAGCAAATGTGCGTAAATGTTTTGTTTTCCTCTATGCATTAAACAATTGGATTTTGCTTGGCTGCCACAATTTCAGTTAATAAAAATGATGAATATCCTGTTTCTGTTTACAATCTGGAAAAAGGGCAATATATTATATTTATATAATAATGTACTACATCTTAAAAGCATAAAATGATTCAAATTAACTGCCTGCCATTGACTGCTGCTAAACCCTCCCAGTACAAAGGGTTTCGATGTCTATTCCTGCCAATGGGAGCCGGTAAGTGCGATGATTAAAAGTATTAAATGAAAAAAATGGCATTACAGAAAACTCCCAATTTAGTTGACAAACATCTTTTTTTTTATGCCAATGAAAAGTTAAAAACGTGTCTTGGCTGAATGTAACATATTGAGACGATTGCTAGATTTTACAAGACAAGACGAACATGTGACATATGTTTCTGTCATATATTCACAATTCGTGACAAGTTTCTGTCATATATTCAAAATTCGTGACATATATCCTTATTGTATGTGTATTTAGAAAACGTTTTGAGTATTCGTCGATTCAAAGTAGACTAAGACTAACAAGTATTTTTTTTTCTAAATGACTAATATGAGGGAAATTAAAGGGGGTGTTGAGAGCACACTGCTGCTATCATAATCTTACATGAGAGATATCAGAATTTACATGAAACATGTAAAAATGCGATCATTAATATGTAAAAATGCAAAAAGGCATTTGCACACTAATACCCAAATGTGACAATTATCTATAAATGTGATCATGAACATGTACTAAAAGCATGAACACTTATTCAGTTGAAACAAATATCATGTTTGAATGTGACAATGGACAAATCTTGAAATTTGTATGTGATAGTTGTCATTTTAATTGCTTTGATTGTCATAAGAGTTTCTAGATGCTGATTATTTTTTGTCTGGTGCAACAGCAAGCTGCGACCTTGGAAAAACAATGAGTGTTAAAAGAGCACACAAAAAATATGCTCACCCGTTTGGGCCCAAAAAGGTTGTGGTACAGAGTTCGGAATCTTTTCCTAGTGTAGTTACAACGGTAAGCCCCGCCCATAAGGTATTCAATGACCAATCCAATGTCAATGAGGCTGATGCGGTAGTCTGGTGGCAGGTTTCCCTAGAAAAGAACAAAACATTAAAATTTGCTGACTACACGTTACAACGGCAATTAAAATACACACTGCAATAACAAAAACAACAACAAATCCACATCAAACTGAGGTGGCTATAAAAGAAAACGGGATTATTGGATTCACCTTGAAGTAGAGCCAACTGAACCCTGGATATTCTCGCTTGGAAAGAACACACAGCGTCAGTGAGTAAAACGCACAATAAGTACGAGCAGGAGAAATGAAAAACACAGAACACCACGGACAAGATCTCTCTTCCAGCCCTTGGCATTTTTTCTCAAGTGCTAAAAACATTGACAAGATTTCAACAGGTATGGCCCTAAACACAAATTCCAAAGCCATGAATAAGTTTCAGTGGGTGCAGAATAACCTTAATGTGCATGTGTATTTTGGAGCGCTATTATGAAAAATGAAGAAACATGGATCATGTACTTTTAGGGATTTCATTCGAAGAAATAGACAGCCTGGAAGAGAATGGTTGAATGACAGACGACTAACAAGCAACTATGAAAAAGACTTATATGTACCCTGTTTCTCAGGGATGGAGTAGTATACATACAGTAATCCCTCGATTATCGCGTCTTCACTTATCGCGAATTCACTGTGATTTTTTCCGCTATTAATATATATTTTTTAAGTTCAGAAAAATGTGAAAATCCACACTGAAACTCGTAAGCGGACACCACTCTTGCTACTAGGAATTAGCACTGAAAAAAAATAGTTATAATAAGGGTGACCCTACTTTGCGATTTTTCAATTATCGCGGCCATGTCAGGTCTACATTACCCGCGATATTCGAGGGATTACTGAACCAAAAAAGATAGATTTAATAAAAAACAAAAACAATTTAAGGACTTGTAATCATTTAATCTTGATTAATTTTATTCTAAACCTCTCATGGTCCATAAAACTTAAAAAAAAAAAAAATCCCAGTGAATGAACGAATGGAAACAGACAATATAAATAGTAAAACTGTAATTAACCCATTTCAGTGCATTGTTTTCAGGAAAGTAATTTTGATGATTTTCTTCTAAATAGATGAAATCTGTTTGAAACTAAGTACTGAAAACAAATGAGTTCTGAATCTGAGTTATAGGCAGCAACTCTTTTGATAAGATTTCTGAAGTTTTTTTCTTAGGTGGGTTTAAAAATACCAGATGGTGTCTGGTTGCTGATGGATCTTAATATTCGTGTCGTCACTGCTTTCTGGCCTGACCCTACCGCCATATAGGTCAGTCAGTTTTCCATTTAAGCAAGAACCTATACAGCAATGCTTTTAACATGTGCATTTCCTGGATCCCACTAAACCAGCAGTCACCAACCTTTTTCTGACCGCGGACCGGTAAAACTTTCTATTTTCTCGCGGACCGGCTAATGGAAATGGCGACAACTTAAGACAAAACTTTGTTGGGTTGGGGTCGGTTCACAAATGACGTGCACGACGGCAAAAAAAAAAAAAGTCCCAAGCATAATAGCAATTATTTATTGTTATCATAACAACTTTTCTCATTTCAAGTAGGAGGGCGATATTGAAAATCTCAATATTTATTACGCTGATGGACCGGCACCAGGTGGCTCACGGACCGGTACCGGTCCACGGACCGGTGGTCGGTGAACACTGCACGAAACAAGATGCTGACTAGGGGTGTGTATTGCTACATATCTGGCAATACGATTCATATCACAATTCACAGCTCACAATTTGATTCGATCCTGGTTAATCCCGATATTGAACGATTAATATATTAATATATTTGTATATAACTATGGAAAAATGTATATTAGTTTCCTACCAGCCAATAAGCCACGTTTTAGACAGTAAACAGCCATAACTAGACCATGTAAACATATTCAGAAGCCCGACTATGCTCAAATTCAGTTTTTTTTTTTAAACCTGATGAACTCAACTGCCTTAAGTATTTCTGATAGCGATGGTTGATGAGACACTAAGAGGGGCCCGGCACCTTGGCTATCATGCACCAATGCATGGCAATACGGTGTCACTATCACCTGGTGGTGGCAACTGATGGATCTTAATATTCTTGCAATTGTTAAATGGCTTATACACTGTTCTTTAAAATGACTAAGACCTTTATATTACTTTTAGTATACTCCAAATGTCCGGCTGATATTTTTTAAACTAAAGTTAAATGTGAATAAACTAAAAACCAGAGTAAAGCTATTATAGTGTGATGTTGCCTCAGTACGTGTATTGAAGACACTTGATTTGATTTTGAATTTGTATCACATTTTTTATTGAGGAAAATAAGAATCTCTAATGGTTTGGGCTTCAGGTGTTACAATTTCTCCTACTTTGGGGGAAAAACTCGCAAGGCGTGGAAGGGACAGAGAGCTACGTAAGACAAATGTGACTTTTTACATGCAGAAAAAAAATAGCAAATTTGAAATAGATTTAAATTCTGATTGGTCTAACAGAAGATGGCAGGAAATTGACTTTTCTCAAAGTTGTACATGCATTGAGGCGAGAGTTCGCTCAGTGAGATCTGCGCCGATGCATAAAGGACTCTCCACTCCTATCCTTCTCTTGTGGCACTCTGCATATGTCCTCAGCTACCCTCAGTTTTTAGATCCTGTCGAGCTGCTGTCAAAAACCCTTTTTGTTACTTCCTTTTTGTGGTTGCGTGTTTCCGACTTCATTAGATTTTGTAACGCGCTCCCTTTATTTGAGTTGTTTGATCTGGATTTCAACCATACCTCTGAGGACTACAACAACGTTTTTTTTTCATCTTGTTCAATCTTTTATAATTATTTGAAATGAAAATGTTTAAATCGCACCCGTGTATAAATATTGTAGAAAATGTAAGTTCGTCTATGGATCCATAGTATATTTTGTTGATATTTCATATCGGGTGACAAAACCAACAAACTTATTTTCCCCGACAAAATGTGGAAGCAAGGTTAAAAGCTACCATGAATAGTCATCGTTCATTTATTCCTGAGGAAAAGTTCAGTTCTGCTTGAGCAGCTGCTGCAAACAAAGCCAATTTGTGTTTTGCACTGCGCTCTTTCAACAATAATTCATTCATTTTCCAAACCGCTTTATCTTCACAGGGATTGCAAGGGGTGCTGGAGCTTATCCCAGCTGACTCCAGGCCAGAGGCGGGGGACACCCTGCATTGGTGGCCAGCCAATCGCAGAGCACGAGGAGACTGACAAACATTCATGCTCACACTCATACCTAGGGGCAATTTAGAGTGTCCAATCACCCTAACATGCATGTTTTTAGAATGTGGGAGGAAACCGGAGACATTGAGAACAAGTGGGTGACAGATAGGCAGTAGATCAAAAGTTAAAATGGAAAAGGAATTGACTGTAGCATACAACATATTCTAAAATTTGTAGCAGAACATCCTGCACCTGATGAACCCATCTGGGTAAGCTGTTTGTGACCATTTAAAGCCCAAATCAGGATTGCAACTGCAATCAGTAGCACTTGTATTAATGAACACCTTGACACTAAACCTACTGATGGTGACCCTTCCAGTAATTCTCACCTGAAGGGGTGATTGGCAAGAGGACATGAGGACTGAACGCAAAGATTACAATGTTGTTGTGATATGTTCCAATCAAGTTGTAAGCAACCAAAAAAATCTGCAAATCTTGTCGATTGAGCTCGCAACAAGTCAAGAGAGCCATTTCATGATCTTCACGATGAAATTCACATGTTTGCGATGCAACAATATTTTACATATATGGCCATTGGGCAAATTCACCTGCACACATTACAGATAAAAAACACAAACACATCGCAGTTTATTCCTTCTCAGCCAGCAGTTCCACAGCTGTTTTCTCAAATTTAAAATCTGTGAATAGAAGACTGTTTAATGCGTGTGGTGTTTGTTTGCAATGGTGCCGTGCCCCTTGGAGAAAGAACCGAGTAAATAGTGAATGAGTAAATGGAAATCGACAAAGGGACGATCATCATGCACAGCTCTACATAGCTACTGCAGCCTGCAGCACCAGCTGAAAAAGAAACAGCCAGCCTCTATTTGCGGTTCGGAGCAACTAGAACTAGCCACACAAACATTACAATGCAAATGATACTAGAGAAGCTACATGTGGTTCTTTATTACACACACATTCCAGCCAACATACCCAAATGGTGCAAGTGATGCTCATACCTTTTTGACGTCCCGGACCAGGTGGTAAAGCGTGTTGGACGGGCCGTGTCTCTGCAATCAGAAAGAAGGAAATGTAATACAGTCATACCTCTACTTGTGAATGCCTCTAGGTCCGAAATTTTCAGGTTACGAATTTTTTATATGCAAATGAGTGACTCGAGATACGGAAAAGATCCAAGTTACGAAATCCCCCCAAAAGTAAATGCATTTTCTTATTCGTTATTTTATTTTGAAAATATTGTCACGGATACATTGATTCTCACTTGAGAACATCGCTACCCTCTACTGGACTCTCATTTCATCGCTGTCATTCTATTTCATATAATGACAATAAAACCATTCAATTCAATTCAATTGTCTGTCTCACAACAACCACCATCCATGTTTCAAGAAGCTCTCTTACATTTGGACTGGTCCACCTCAGCTAAATGCTCCCCTTATTAATGATTGCAATTCCCCTTATTAAGTCATTAAAAACCATACAAATGCGCACACGGCGCATATTTTCACACACATAGGGCACACATACAGGTCTAAAATGTATTACAAAGTGGACGGCTTTCGGCCCTGGTAGAACGGGCTCTTGCCGCCATTTGGCGGACAAACACGGGTATTACGTCTCCCAGTATATGGGCCGCCAAGGGAACTATTTCATATTTCCATATGCTTTATTTATTTTAAGACATTAATGAATCAGTTCATTATAATTTTCTCTCATTTTTGTGTTTCCTCACATCTTTCATACAAAATTGGGACACTTTGACCAATTTTAATGGGTTCAGTTGGTAGTTGTGTGAGGACAGTAGAATGAATGAGAGAATTTACATATAAAGTACACCTCTACTTATGAAATTTTCAAGTTACGAAAAAAGTTCTGGAACCAAATAATTTTTCAAAGTAGTGGTATGACTGTACACTGGGTTCTGCAAAGTAATTGGGTAGGACTCAAAAGTCTTCTTACTGTGTTGTATAGCTCCTCCAGTCTGGACAAGGTGAGGAAACGATGCATACTGACTCCATTTTCAATCAGCAACTTAACAAAGTCCACTCGGTCGAGAACTAAGGCATCCAACATGGCTTGCTCCAGGGAACCCACCTGTGTGAGGGGATGCATACTGATGTTAGCAGAGCTGCCAAATGAAGCAGTTTCATTACCACTAACTCTGTATAGGAGAAAACACCACTGCACCACATTACTGTTGCAAAATATTTGGTTAAAAAAGGAGTGAAAAACAAGACTATAATCAAAGAAAGGCAGAGCAAAGGTCATCTCTTTTTGTTAAGCGATTTTTAGTCGGACTGCCGCAACTGATTAGCCTGATAATTGATTAAACTCAATCGCTGTCATTCACTAGCATTATCGACCAATTGAAATGAACTAACTGACAGGAAAAGTCTAGTGACAAACTCATTTCAATTCAAGCAGAAGGATGAAAAAAGCCATGTGATTGGAGGTCTATCATCGTCAATGGAATGACAGAGTTAATCACTGATTATTTTTGCAATTAGTTGTCCTTTGGTCTCCTAGCAACGATATAAATATACATTATTTATTAAGTTAAATGTCATGTAACTATTAGTGATTTTCAACGTAAAAGCAATTGCTTGCACATCTAATTTTGCTTAATTAATAAGACAGTTATCTGCAAAGACAAAGGACTACAGAAATGGAAAAAAATATATTACCAGTTTTGTTTAAAAAAATGAAATAAAAAAATTAAAAGTAAAAAAAGGATGATTAAAAAAAGAGCATCAGGTTAACACTGTGTCTAAAATTTTAATCAACGATTAAAATAGTTGACCATGGAGCGGATGTCTATCGTCATCACTGGCAACCAATAACCTAACTGGACTTGTTTCTGTAACTAAATCATTTGTTCACACTATCATTTATTAGCAATCAGACTTTATTTTCTTACTGGCCACTGCTGTCCGTAGATGAATATCTGACTGCGGGCGATGTCAACTCTGTTCCACGCGAGAGCCAAACTCAATTGGTCAGGAGCGGAGGCGTTGGCACCTAAAGGAGGATATCATATCAGATGTACTTATCACTTTCAGGGTTCGCTCAAAGTACATCCATACAGCCTACAAGTGTGAAGTAGTTAACGCAAGCCTTTTGAACTCCCTAATTTGAGAAATCAGTCTGTTGCAAATTAAACTGCAATAACCATTTGGTGTGTAGACAAGAATATTCAATGAACCCAGCTGAATAATCACTCGACAAAGTGATCTGACTTTAAGGACTGTGAGCGCATTACTGGAGCCTCATGCTGTGATTTGAGATGTAGCCCCGCTAATAAGAGGAAAAGCTCGCTAATAAGAACATTACTGGTGATTTGTGTGCATTATTATGCAGGGTGTTGAAGGCATGTGACCTTGCAGCACTGAACTGCAGCAAATGATTTTTAATCGAGAGAAACCTCAGGATATTGACTCTCTTAAACATTTATGCATTCATTTTCTGAACCGCTTATCTTCACAAGGGTCGCGGGGGGCTGCTGGAGCCTATCACAGCCAACTATGAGCACCAGGCGGGAAACACCCTGAAGTGGTGGCCGAGCACAAGGAGATGGACACCCATTCATGCTCACACTGATACCTGGGGGCAGTTTAGGGTACACGGTCGATTGGTCGCCGGTCTTTTGGTCGCCCGGAAGGTTATTGATAATTACCATTTAAATCGTTGCTCAAATTCCCTAAATACGAACTGTGAATTACTATTTAGTCATACTTAATGCCCTAGTAATTATTAGGCTAAAGAAAAGCTCCAAATTTCCCGGACTTTTATTGTTTTTTTGTTGGAGAACTTGTTAAGACCCTGACTGACGTACCTTCTTAAAGGGACAACTCATGTACATACAAACTCTTATACACTCACACGTCGGCTCAGTGAAACTGCTCATGGCCATTGTTGGCTTTTATTGACGCGAGTGTTCAACCATCCTACTCTGCATGTTTTTGGGAAGTGGGAAGAAACCGGAGTACCCGGAGAAAACCCACGCAAGCCCAGGGAGAACATTCAAACTCCACCCAGTGAGGATCAACACGCTAACCACTCAGCTACCGGGCCGACTCCCCTAAGCAGTGGTCCATTAATTTTTCCAAAGTCTGTGTTGTTCCACCACTTCCATAAATTCACAACCTCTTCTCTGCTCTTTTCCCACTTTGCACTGTATTCAATCTTTTGTTGTGATTTAGGCGGTAGCTTGCTTGTGTCTAATCCAGTGATGTCAAATACTCCTGGGCAGATGTGACAGTGGCAGGATTTCACTTTACACTCAAAGCCTTCACACGCCTTCATTTACTATGCTGCAAGTAAAATGCGCATATAAAATGACTTATTTTCCTTCCTTTCTTTTTACCACTTTTTAAAATTTAAATTCAAAATGGACAGTGTCAAAAGAGATGTTTTTTAAAAAGCTGCTGGGAAAAAAAACATTGAAGCAATAACAGAATGTTTCTTTCCAAGGCAATAAAAGGCACAAATTGGTGAAGAAATTGCGCATCGTGACGATGGTACATATAAATTATTTAAAACATTTCCCGCTCCTATTTTTGCGGGTGCAACTGCACTTGTACGTGATAGCATACAGTTGCACCATCAGAATTACTCTGATCAAGCCTAGATCCTGAGCCACCAACCAAATCTATCAATTGTGTGAGATGGTGGAAGGAAGGGTATGGGAAAACTACTAGGAACTACATGATACAATGGAGGAGAAGATAGAAGTCAAAGATTAACTTTCAAAGTAGTCAAATTTAGAAAACTAAATGACCAGGAACATCAATATATATCTAATATGCCCTAAAAAAACAAAACAAAAAAATCATGGATTGGATCACAGTCACTGGAGTAGTAAGTGATCATACACTCCCACTGATCATTCACTCCCATTTCAAATGGCACAATGAAAAATGCTGCGTGTTTCTCAATATCTCAGTAAACTTCAGAAGTAGTAATTTTTACAGAGGATAAAAAATACATACCAAACTATTAGAATGTTTTCATTTTTATTGGTTTTTCGTTGAATTTTCCGATTATCTGTTGGCAAATTTTACTTCTGACAAAGTGAGGTGAGTAGAATTCCCTGCTAACACAGTTTTTTTTTAATATTACTCATTAGTGGAGAAACATGTCACTTCAAATTGCAATAAGTAATCCTGAGTAGTCTTTTCATTTTTTTTCTATGCAGTTGTTGCAATGTAAAACTTTTTATATGTGTTAGTGTTAGTTCTGTTTATTTGCTGAGGCAGAGCTCAAATGGATAAATGTCTGATGAGTAAAGTATAACATCTTGCCAAGCACTTGGAAGGACAATTTTTGTCTAAGGATGGATAAATACGTAGGCCCAAGGTGGAGAATTTACTTAACTGGCTTTGAATGGTTTAATTGTATTAAACGATCTCCTTAGGATGCAAACACAAGAAGCCTCCAGACATAAAAGAAGTATGAACACGCATACAAATGAAAACATGTTTGAGCAACTTGAACGTGCACCTCAATGGTTTTTGCAATGATATCACCAACCTCTCCCTCCTCCTCTTTTGAACACAGTAGCTGAATACTAAATAACTTCCCTGGGGGGCAACATGGAAGCCACTTACTATAGATTCATGCTTCGGCACACATAAACATGGCCTACCTTTTAGCAGTGCAGTGAGGATAGCAAGGTCAATATCCTGATGACCCTCAGACCCCATTCGAAAGACTGTTATCTGGGGGGGACAGAAAGTGTATGAGAAATGAAAATATGGGTCATTCCAGAAATAGAGGACGTTTTGGCTTCAAAATTCGTTAACAATTCCTCCCCATTTCTTATTTTCTGCTATGAATGGCTCTTTTTTTATACCGTGCATCCTCGAAAGGGTTGCGGGGGTTGCTGGAGCCTAACATAGCTGACTTCGGGAAAAAGGAAGACTACACCCTAGAGAACCATATGCACTCACAATCATCATGCTACCAACGGGAATCGAGCCCACAGCTGCCTACACTGAAGTCAGGCGAGTGAAACTCTACATCACGAGGCGCCTCATTTTGTATTGTAAATATCATAACTTGGCAAACTCACAGTATAACAGGATTCTAAATTGATTTGAATGTTAGAGGTTTCTCGGGAGTAAAAACTAGCTGTTTATCTACAAAATAGTTTTTTTGTTGTTATCCAAGAGGATAAATGTACTAATACCAAAATTTCCACAGTTGAAATAGACAGCAATAAAGTGAATGGCATCAAAGTTTTTGCTGTTTGAGTTTAGATTTAACTCAGTAATGGTATTTATGAACAAATACAGACTTAATTGGTCTTTAACATATAGTTTAAAGCATTCTTTTATATTTTTTTAATACTGTATATTTGATCTTGGCCCAGTGACGACTGGTTAATGAGTCGGCCTCACAGTTCTGGGGTCGAGGATTCGATCCCAGGTCGGACCTCCCTGTGTGGACTTTGCGTGTTTTCCCCGGGCTTCGGTGGGTTTTCTCCGGGGAATCTGGTTTCCTCCCACATCCCAAAAACATGCAGGGTAGGCTGGTTTAACACCCTAAATTACCCCCAGTTATGAGTGTGAGCGTCAATGGTTGTCCGTCTCTTTGTACCTTGCGATTGGCTGGCCGCCTGTCAGGCCCAGGGCCAGACAGGTGGGTGGTTGCTCCTGTCACCCAATCACAGGTTCAACAGCTGATGGGTTAAGCAATGGCAGGTGAGGCTCATCAGACATCAAGGACTATTTAAGACAACCAGAGCTTGACCACATTGCGGGATCATCTTAATCAGTTTACTGTTAAGTGCATTCTCGCGTTACCTCCTTGCTTCGTCTTACCTGATCTTCAACCTCTTGTTTTTGCCCATGGACCACGACCACAATTATGACCACGATCACGACCACGATCACGACCACGATCACGATCACGATTGCGATCACGATTACGACCACGACCATGGCCTCGATTACGCATTGTACCTTCACTTGGGATCCCTCTATAGAGCTCTCGGCTATCGAACTCCACGCTACGCAAAACGACTGCTCTACGCTTCTCCTCTTGTACCTCCGCCTGGCCCTACACACTGGAGACTTATAATCAACACAAAGCTCCAGGTCTAGCTTGTGTATGTTTGCCTGCCAAATGTATGCCATTCTATATGTTCATGCGAAAGACAAATAACATGCTGCACAGGACCTCACAGATGCAATTACAAGCGTGAATACCTGGTTTGAAAAATCAAAACTATATTTAAACATATCTGAGACTGTCTGTCAGTCTAACAGTGACCCTAACGTATTTGTCCAAGATAAAACAATCAATGTAGTCCAAGAATTAAATACCTAGGAATCATTCTTGACTCTCAACTGGTCTTTAAATGACAAATAAAAAAAACACTGAATAGAATTCAATTTGTCCAATTTTAGATTCATTAGAAACAATCTAACTCCTGAGTCAGCAAAACTGTATTTTGACAAAATGATTATATCACACGTGACTTACTGCCCAAAAAGTTGCTCATCGGCCTGCAAGACAACACTAAAACCAATTGAAACCTTTTATAAGCAAGCTCTGAAAGTATTGAACAGAATACCAAAAAAAGCACCACCACTGTCAGATATTTAAAAGACACAAACGCCCGAATAGGGCCAATACATAATATGCAAATCCCACCTGAATTTACAAAATGGTCCATCACAAAGCACCCCCTCCACAGCAAGATTTTGTATAAAAAAATTCCAACACATCAACAAGGGCTGGCTCTAGAGGTGACTGTGTAGTTCCCTTCAAAAAGAGTGCACTCAGACAAAGCACCTTCTCTGTCTGTGCCTCACATACCTGGAACTCAATACCAATTACCATAGCTGAACTCCCGTCTCTGAACCTCATTGCCAATCATCTTAAAGCCTGGCAATTAGATGAACAAAATTGTCATCACAACACTGTCTAAAACTGTGCTACTTGTATGTGTGTGCGTATGTGTCATCGTTAACCTTCAACCTGTACAAGGGACTAAATATGGAAATTAGCCCTCGGCTACAGTCTTACATATTTACATATACGTAGATGTTCAATAACATGAATATGAATGGCGGCCTGGTGGTGCGAGTGGTTAGCATGTCGTCCTCACAGCTCTGGGGTGCTGGGTTCAAATCCAGGTCACGTCCACCTGTGTGGAGTTTGCATGTTCTCCCCGAGCCTGCGTGGGTTTCCTCCGGGTACTCCGGTTTCCTCCCACAATCCAAAAACATGCATGGTAGGCTGATTGGACACTTTAAAATTATCCCTAGGTATGGGCGTGAGTGTGCATGGTTGTTTGTGTCCTTGTGCCCAGCGATCGGCTGGCCACCAATTCAGGGTGTCCCCCGCCTCTGGCCCTGAGTCAGCTGGGATAGGCTCCAGCACCCCCCGCAACCCCAATGAGGATAAAGTGGATCAGAAAATGAGATGAGATGAATATGAATATGTTCATTAATATGTGCCGTCCCTTATTAAATAAATCAAACCTAAAACATCTGGGCAAAGTGCACGCACTCCACATGTACACACACACATATATATATATATATATATATATATATATATATACATATATATATGTGTGTGTGTTGATGCGTGGAGGGCACCTTGAAGAGCGTGCTCTGATTCCCTGACGAGTTCCTCGTCTAATCCAGGCATCCATCTCCTCCCACCTCCCTTGTTTCCCGCAGCCCATCTCCCTTCCCATCTCCTTCCTCTAAATGGCTTCATTTCATAGAGCGCTGGGAATCGGTGCGCTTCTCTCGGCCAGCGCAGCAATATTACAAGCCAGCCATTTTTTCTTACTCCCTTTTCCAATTAGGTTTTATTCCATACAAACATGACAGTTTAAAGACTAATCCCATCCTCATTGGTGATTTATAATAACTATTATTTTGACACAATCATTTGTGCCGCATATGCTGATGTCGCGGATTCATCCCTGTGGGAAATGAGGAATGAAGCTTGGCATAAAAACTTAGACCTGTGTCACGCAATCACCAATGGGGCAAGCAGTTTAATGTGTTTTTATGTTGAACACATGCACACAGCCATGTGATCACAAGGTCTTTTTCCAGGTGCAATGATAGTGCAAAGGGATTTTCAGGTATTGATTACCGGTCTTTGAGAGGGGGAACACAGATAACGTGTGTAATTGCAAGACTGCATAGACACCGAGGTGTGGATCCCAAATATTTTTTTCTTCTTAATATTATCACCCTCCATTTCAAAGAGCATGAGTAAAGCGACATGCTTCGGTGGATTTGAACTGAATTGCAGAACAGTAATCTCTTTGCTCAGATTGAATCAGACTGAACCTCGAGTAGTGGGTGACTTTGCCATCATGATCTCCCAGTTTTGTTTTAAAATGTATTGGCAGTAGAAACAAGTGGTTTGCGTGGCCACTTCAAGGTTCTGAGATCGAGGGTTTGATCTCAGGTTTGGACATTATGTATGCAGTCTTCATCTTCTCCCCTTACTTATGTGGGTTTTCTTCGGGTAGTCCGGTTTCCTCCCACTTTATAAAACATACAGGGTAGGCTGGTTCAACACTCTAAATTGCCTCTAGGTATGAGAGTGAGTGTAAATGGTTGTCCGTCTCCTTGTGCCTTCCGATTGTCTGGCCCCCAATTCAGGCTGTAGCCCGTCTGTTGTCCATACTAGGCTGGGATAGGCTCCAGCACCCCCGCAACACTTGGATAAGCGGTCCAACTTCCATCCAAACTCCACACAGGAAGGTCGGAACTCACTGGGGTTTGAACCCTCGATCTTAGAACTATGTGGCCGACATGCTAACCACGATCCACCAGGCCGACACATTATTTTTATGCATCTCAAAATATGGGTATCAGAATGGCACTGCGAAAAAATCATTAGGATATCCCTAATGTCGAGGTTTTTCCACATCTACAAAAAACAAAAATAAATGTATGCTTTTTCTTCCAAGCAGTTAGGAGGAAAAATCATGACTAAGTGGCCTCATGATGACCACACTGGATAATATTTCAGATAGATCTTTGTATTCATTACATGTGTAAGCTATCCAATTTGTAACATTTAACCCCAAACCAGCTCACTAAGCACAATAAATAATTCCCAAACGTATATTATACAGTCTACAACCTAAAGTACAGGAGACAGATGGAGTCATTAAAGAAAGACCATAATGTTAGTGGACCATCATTTTTGTTCATGTTTCCCCAGATGTGTCCACCTCAACCTCTCCTTCTACCAGCCATCTTCTTCATCCCCACCAAATCCCACCATGACTCCTCCCACTGGCACCCCACCTTGTCCTATCTCTCCCCCATTCTCCAATCATATCCCCAAGGTGACTCCTGTGCTTTTGTAATAGAGGGCCCGTGTAAACAACATAATCTGTTAGACAATGCAAGCTACGTCAATACTTTGGCTGCCACTGATGATGCTAGACGTATATCAATGTGTGGCTCTTTTAAAGCTTCTGCTGTGAATTAAAATTTGTTTATTGCTAGTAGAAGTCCAATTGATCCAAATCCAAATGGATTGGATGTCTATTACTTGTCACTGTTAGCCATTAAATTAATTTCAAGTATGCTTGCGATGCAGACACATCAACAACAAAGCAAATAATCTCAGAGGGCCATCTGACCTCTTTTTATAGTCTCGAAATTTAAACCTTGTTTCAAAAAAGACTCGTGGACCCAGAGTAGGGAGGTCCTGGTCACATATTTTTGCTCTTGAATGTCCTGATTTTGAACATCAACGCCACAGTCACAATCTAGTAATCCGATCCCAAAGTAAATAACCCCCTATTATACACTTGTGCAGCACAAAATAAGGTTGTATACAAATTCAATATTCAGTTTTACATCAATAAATAAATATATTGTATTAAAAATAGAATCGTGGAAATTCTCCCAATCTCAAAAGATAAATTAATCAATTTTCCACAATAGAAGTAAAGCATAATTGCTTCCCCCCCACTCAAATTGATATGTATATTTAAAAAAATAAAATTTTCTTCAACTACTACCGATCTTTGAACAATTACATTATCGTGCCACATTTACAATCACGTGATTCGATCGGGGTCACCTTTAAACCACCTTGAAGACCAAAAAATTTAAGATTCTTAAAAAATGAAATCATGTCAGATGTAATATTCCTAACTTTTTACTCACAGGTAGCATTTCAATGACAGTTTTGTGCAAAACAAAAGAAACATTTTCAAATGCTTTTGCAAAGTATAATTGCCTTCAAAAAGCCTTGCAACTCTCTTTCAGTCTCATTCTGCAAGAGTTTACTAAAAGTAAATGGATGTCCATAACAAGTGCAAAGGAGAAGTAACCATGCAACTGGGTGACATATAGTAATTTAAAAAAGAGGTGTTTCCATTTCAATATAATTTTAATATTAAAAAATATTTTTATGACCAGTCTTTCATTATGAAAGTTCGATGGAAACATGCCTCAGTTTTCACCTTTGAGCAGACAAGAAAAATTAACAACCATAAAAACGTAGTTTTGGAGCCAGTGGGAAAGAAAGCTGCGCAATCTTTTTCTGACTGGAGGATACTGTCATCTTCATACATGTTCAGCTACATGCTTTGGGGATCAGGGGGAAAATGCTGTTCATGCTGCAGTGTGGCAAGCTGATTAGAAAATATGCTTCATTTCACTTAAAGAGGCTGCTGTGCAATCCACATTTTAGCTCACTAAACCCCTTTGCCTGCATCATATGTTCATAGTGGCAGTTAGAAAAAACATTCAGTGTGATGTAGTATTAGTTTTTAAATCTTGGCTGCCATTGACGACAACAGAAATTCAATCTGTTTACTAGTAGATGGAAATAAATTGGACTCATTTAATCTTCTAGCAGAAGAATTAAAAAAGCCACATTGGGGTGCGAGTTAAGTTCAACTCTGGTAAACGTAAAAACAGTTTTGTTTTGTATGAATGTAAAAATTTTACAGTATGACAAAGATGAGAGAAAATAGTGGGGGTTGAGTTTTTTTGTACATTTTTAAACATATAAACCTGATAATAAACTGTCTTTCTGGCTACTTGATCAGCTTTTTTCTCCCTAAAGCTCATTGGCCGGCTTTCATCTTTTCTTAAATTCACATATTTTCTGAAAATTCTCTTTTCCTAAAAGATCATTTTGCGCATCATACTGAGTTCCCTTGTAAAGAAGCCCAAGGAAAACAGTTTTTACTGATGAATATTTAATTTGAATTAAACATATAAGGGCTATTGTTCACTCAATTATTCATGGGAAGATGGGAACTATCAAGGCACTTATTCAGCTCCCTTACTTGCATAACAATATATTTAAAGGGAGGAAGAAGAAGGCCAACTTCATGCATAACTAACAAGATTGAAGACTTATGGTTAGAAGCTGTACAGGCAAAAAGTGCACTTATTGGTGTGTTTTTAATGAAAAGTGATCATTTTGTAAAACAAAGAAAAGAAAGCACCACTTTTTACATGTGTAGGTTACTTTGTTTGTGGCATTTGCACATCGTTTAGCATGTTTTACATATTACATTAGTGGGGATTAGGTGTTATTAATTAAATTCATTAATTTGAAAAGATGCCAGTTTGACTTATGCTATTGACCTCTTTATCTCATCTCTCCTCTCATCTTCTTCCGCTTATCCGAGGTTGGGTCGCAGGGGCAGCAGTTTCATCAGGGAAGCCCAGACTTCCCTCTCTCGAGCGACTTCATCCAGCTCTTCAGGGAGGATCCAAAGGTGTTCCCGAGCCAGCCAGGAGACATAGTCGCCCCAGCGAGCCTTGGCCCCATGGCCTCCTCCCAATGAGATGTCCGGAACATCTCACCAGGGAGGCGTCCAGGAGGCATCCTAAGCGGATGCCCTAGCCAACTCATCTGGCTCCTCTCAATGTGGAGGAGGAGCAACGGCACTACTGCGAGCCTCTCCCGGATGAGCGAGCTTCTCACATTATCTCCCAGGGAGAGTCCGGACACCTTGTGAAGGAAAGTCATTTCGCAGCGCTGGTCTGCCGCCTCAGCAATAGAGGCGCGGAACTTGGTTTACTCGGACTCAATGTCCCCCAGCTCTTCCTGGACATGGCATTATTCCCAATCACGCCTCTCCAGGTCTCACTGTCGTTGCCCACGTGAGTATTGAAGTCCCCCAGCAGAATGAGGGAGTCCCCAGGAGGAGCACTCTCCAGCACCCCTTCCACGGACTCCAAAAGGGGTGGGTACTCTGAGCTGTCATTTGGTGCATACACACTTTTTTAGATAGAGGTTCTCACACTGTAGAGCAGGGGTGGCCAAGTCCAGTCCTTGAGAGCCCCTATCCAGTCTGTTTTCCATATCTCCCTCCTCTACCCCACCTGAATCAAATGATCAAGTCATCAGTAAGCTGTTCAGAAGCTTCATACCCATCCCCATTATTTGATTCAGGTGTGTGGGTGGAGGCAGACATGGAAAACAGACTGGATAGGGGCTCTCGGGGACCGGACTTGGCCACCCCTGGTGTAGAGTTTGTATGTTCACGCTGGGTTTGCGTGGGTTTTCTCCAGGTACTCCGGTTTCCTCCTACCTTCCAAAAAAAGGTATGAGTGAATGGTTGTCCGTCTCCTTGTGCCCGGCGAATTGCCCATCCACCGATTCAGGGTGTCTCACGCCTGGTGCCCAAAGTCAGTAGGCAGTTTAGAAAATGAGTGAAAGAATCTTACATATGAATATGCGTGTGTAGTTCTTTACTTTTTAAATTGCGGTCCAAGAGTGTCTTGTGATATTATTCCATATTTTGTGTGCGTCATGTCCACATATTGCAAACTGCTCTCTGGCTTATAGACAAGTGTAATCCATTTCGGCTTTTTGAGAACCTCCATGGTACTTGGGCAGTCTCCTGATATGTCTGACTTTTTATACAAACCAACAAGGAAGAGAAATTTGTGATTGAATACATAAGCAAAAAGACACTTCATCAATATTTTACTCCAAAACAAACCAGCGCAATGTGACTAACGTGTTAGTGAAATTTATCCCCCAAAAAATCACCTAAAACGAGATGCAGATGAACTGCAGCCTCAATATTGTGTCGTTCCGACTCTATTTTCCATTGTAATCGTGTAAGTTCACAACAGCATATTATCTGGGCTCTACACCTGCTCCTGTTGAATGATGCAGGCACTATTGTTCAGCTTTGCTGTATTGTACTGAGAATATCCATCAGTCGACTGCTAGAAGCCCATTGGGGTTGTCATCAATCCTCTTACATGGAGTAAGAATTGAGCTTGATGCTAGGCTTCCAACCTACTGCTTTGCATTTGGCTTGCATTTACAACAGATTGAATACATTTCATTTTAATTAGAACACCGTTGAATAGTTAAGTGCAAGAAGCTGCTTCTATGCATAACTAATTACTCCTCTATTGGCTTGTGATCACTTATTCAACACCTACTACTTAATAAAGAGTAAGGAGTCAATAAGTGCTTGCGGCAGCAACACATTAAAAATAGGGATATACAATCACATGGTCAGAAATTGGGCCCAATAACATCATGTCCAGAAGACTGATAACAAAGTGAACAGATATTGATCATTTTCACATTGATTACATGGGGGTTGAGCTAAATTTTAAAAGTAAGAATAAACATCAAAGATGTCAAATAGAGTTGTAACTCGACTTACGAAATTAATTGGTTCCAGAAGTAGTTTCCTTACTTTGATTTTTCGTAAGTAGAAGCATATATTACATTGAATTAGCATAAGTCATCCCACAATCTTGAATACTGTCCCCTAAAACAGGGGTCATCAACTCTGGTACTTGATGGCAACTATCCAGTTTGTTTTCCATGTCTCTCTCCTCCAATTTACCTAAATCAAACCATCGACTCCTCCGCAATCTTTCCAGAAGGCAGAATACGATCGAGGGTATTTGATTCGGTTGTGTTGAAGTTGAGATATGGAAAACAGACTGGATTGTCAATCAGTCTCCAGTCCCACTAGACAATAGGAGGTCAGCAAGATGTTGGGAGATGTTGGAAGACAATGGGAAAGCACTTTCTCTCACGAGAAATAAATAAATAAATATATAAATCAAATCGGACACAGGAAGTGTATTTACGTTTTGGGGTTTTTTATTTCATAAGTTGGACTGTTTTTCACATGTTGGAACAAAAAGTTAGTTCAAAGCTTTTGATAACCTGAATATTTAGTTTGTGGAATCATTCGCAAAAAGTACTATTGTACTGTGCAACTAATTGCAAAACACACCTTTCCTTTTACTCCCAAAAATCTGCTATCAAAATGATAATATAAATGGAAGGTGCTATTAATATGATGAGGGGAAAAAAGTCACACTACATATAAGCCCTGCCTCAGAAATATTCATAGAAAAGCAATAGAACAACATAAGCCAAAAAAAAGTTAGATTAACAAAGCTTTCGCTCAACTTCTACTCTTCAATGTTACTGTATGTGCACACACAATTATGGCAGCAGAGTTTGTATAATGCAGTTTTTAAAATTTTAAAGGGCATATATATGTGTGTGGGGGATGGGGGGTGGGATTTGTGTGTGCCTGTGTGTGACAAGGGCACTCACACATTCACCGATTCTACATATTCACCGAGAACATGGCTGCATTATCTTTGTAGGCTATATGGACTTATCGTAAAACCCCCAATTAAAATGTTGGCTGAATTATCATTGTAGGCTATATTGAATTGAATTGAATACTTTTGGAATCATCTTAAAACCCCCAATTAAAATGTTATTTCAAAAGTAAAGTTAGTCATGTCCACTAAAATACTGCAAGTAAACAAACGAAATATGGGCCATTTCATCTATATATTGTAATGATGTGAAATATTTTGATTCCCACTGCCATAGCGCCCAAATCATTTGCATACACAGGTGATGCAGCAAACATTGAATAGTTCTGCACAAGGCATATTCTCACACTGGCCATTAAAACAAATTCCTGTCAGAAGTTGATTTTATGTGACTGACAGCTTTCCGAAGGGAGCTGAGAGATGGATGTGTGTGATGAGTGCACTCAACAGGATGTGCTTATGCCATGAACCTTGTATAAACCCACCCTGTGCGGTCAATTTGAGGTATAGCAGTTCATTCATTCATTCATTTTCTGAACCACTTTATCATCGCAAGGATCGTGGGGGTGCTGGAGCCCATCCCAGCTGACTTGGGCCAGAGGCGGGGGACACCCTGAATCGTCGGTGGCCAGCCGATCGCAGGGCACAAGGAGACAGACAACCATTCACACTCACACCCATATCTAGGGGCAATCTAGAGTGTCCAATCAATCAGCTTGCCATGCATGTTTTTGGAATGTCGGAGGAAACCAGAGTACCTGGAGAAAACCCACGCAGACCCAGAGAGAACATGCAAACAACCATACACCCCCGAGCCGGGTATAGCAGTTCAGATACCGTTTAATTGGACAGGCAGATTTTAGTAGCATGTACAGTAAAATAGATGTTAAAAAAAAATAATAAGACGTATAGGCAACAGGGTGGACGACTGCTTTGTTCAAATCATGGGGGGTTCAGACATTTCTGTGTGGTGTTTGCATGTTCTCTCTGTCTCCCTGTGTGGCTTTTCTCTGGGTACTCTGGTTTCCTCCCACATCCTAAAACATCTGTGGTAGGCTGGTTAAACACTCGAAATTGTTCCTCTAAGTATGAATGGTTGTTTGCCTTGTTGTGCCCTTGGTTTGGCTGGCAATCAATTTAGGGTGTTCCTCGCCTAATGCCCACAGTTGGCTGGGATAGTCTCCTGCACCCTCGTGCCACTTGTAAGGATAAGCGGTAGTAGGGGGAATAGAATGTTTTTTGTTTTCCAAGATAAGAATTTCTTGTCAATGTCTCAGTCAAATGTTGGTTGAGGATATTCGGGTCTATGCTAATGATGTAGAGGTTCACTCGCCTGACTTTGGTGTGGACAGACGTGGGGTCGATTCCCGCTCAGTGGCGGTATGATTGTGAGTGTGAATGATCGTTTGTCTTTCTGTTTGCCCCACAACTGACTGGCGACCAATCTAGGGTACAGTCTGCCTTTCGCCCAAGGTTGGCTGGGATAGGCTCCAGCAATCACTGCAATGCTTACGAGGAGGCACTTTATGGAAGATGGATGGGTCTATGTTACACAACACTCACCAGCTCCTTCTTTTTCATGCACTCCATTAGAATGATGAACAGATGTTGTGCCTGTGTGCGGCTGTAGGTGAAAGTTTTCTGGATGGTCACCAGCAACTGGTCTCTCAGAGACTCATTAATTATGCTGAAAGAGAAAAAACAAGGAGAATAAGAAAGAACAAAGTGAGGGGAACTGAACACTGCAAGATAAACTAGTAAAAACTATTTTGCAAGCTGGGTCTCCTGAGAAACATTAAAATCAAACGTTAGCATATTTTGCACTTATGTTTTTAATTAGCTGGAAATGTTTTTATTTTAATAATAGTTTGTCCTTAATTGCACTCATTTACATTGACTTGGACGACAGTTTTCGACTACTAAGAAAATTTAGTCACTCATTGTCTCCCACTGACTGCGGCAGACGTCCAAGGTCCAAACGTTATTCTTTAAGCGCATACCCTCCTTCCTCCGAGTATTTGTGACCAAATGCCAAAATGTCGGAGGCTCTGCCGCTGCCGTCGCACACCACTACAGGGACCGGTGGGGTGTCCCTGAGGTACTCCAGCACGATGGAGATCACATTTGGGCCTCCTTCCACAATGAGAGCCACCACTGGCACACCCTGACCAATTCCTGACAACAATGATAAAAAGAAGAACAAACAATGAGGAAAAATGATATGACAGATCAATATTCATTCATTCATTTTCTGTACCACTTATCCTCACAAGGGTAACAGGGGGGCTGGAGCATGTGCCAAACCGACTATTGGCAGTAGGCGGGGACATCCTGAAATGGTTGCCAGCCAATCGCAGGAAATTCACAATCACACAAATACCTACGGAAAATTTAGAGTAGGACAACCAGCCTACCATGCATGTTTTTAGGATGTAGGAGGAAACCAAAATCCCCCGAGAAGACACACACACCGGCATGGGGAGAACATGCAAATTCCACACAGGAAGGTCTGGACCCACCAGGGATTGAACCCTTGATCTCAGATTTGTCAGGCAGACGCGCTAACCACTTTGTTACCATGCTAACCACTTTGTTACCATGCTAACCACTTTATTACATTGCTGCCCCCATATGAATGCAACACATTCCTACTACAAATTAGGGTTACCACAAACTATAATTTTGTTAATTGATTAATCACTGGGGCGGCACAGTAGATGAGTGGTTTGTACGCCAGCCTCACAGTTTTGAGAATGGTTCATCTCCTTTTGCCCTGTGATTGGCTAGCAACAAATTAGTGGTTTCCCCACCTGCTATCCAACATTGGCTGGGATAAACTCCAGCAATCCCGCAACACATGTCAGGATAAAGGACCGAAAAACGAATGACTGATTGGATTAATCACTCATTTAAAATGTTTTAACGTAAAAAAGAAAAGGAGAAAAGTTTGTTATTTTAGTATTTTTTATTTACTTTTCCTAAAAAAATGATTAAAACTAATGAAAGAAAGCATCACTGATTTTTTTTTCAAATAAAAAAGTACAAATAAATATGAAACATTGAAAAAAAACATATTTTATTACGTACATTTTTTTTAGTTCAACAAAGTGTCTGAGCGATTCATCAAAGTAATGGTCAATTAATTTTATAATTGATTAGTAGTCGGTTAATGGCAGCTCTCTCATTAGTAGAATAGTTGAACCAAGTAAGAAGCAAAACCCTCCCACTTAAATCGCTCTTGCAAGTTAATGCTGAGTCAAGGAATGCAGAGCACATTAAGAACAAACACTTTTCGAACACATTTCAAGCCAATCAGTTCCACTGGCTTTTTCCAAGTTTTCACGGTAAACTCAAAAGAGTAACACTTCAACAATTCAAAATTCTAAGTAAAAAGCCTTCAGTTTCATAAGTTTGAACTCACATATTGACTAAATTGGACTTCAGGAATAATCTCATCACAGCAGCCACTAGTTTGCTAAAGCCATATAGTTAAGCCTTATTTGTTGTTTACTGTGTGAAAAGTTGATTATTATTAAGATATGAATTGTAGTTGGGTCTGGTATGTCTAAATCAGTGAGTTGTCTAGTGTTCATTGTCAATAGTTAGAGCTCGATTCAACAACAAAAAATCACGCATATGCAGGACCTTGATCTATGTTACTTGGTAACATCATTGTCTATGAGAAAAATTCATTAACAAGCTAAATGGACAATTATGGATTTCTCAAAAAGATATTAACACAATATATTGAACCCGAACATTGTCTTCATATTATAATATATTGATAAATAGATGAGATTGCCTAGCTCTCGTGAGCACAACTAGGAATGTTTGGAGCACATGAGTTTATGGGTATATGTTCTTAGCCTGCATATTTAGTGGTCTCTGTCCAAACCATTCCCTAAACCCATCACCCTTTTTGTCCTGTTTGACTCTTCTTCAAAAGCTGTGCATTTTTTGATCCATCCATTCCCACATCCTCACCCCAGTTCTACATAATTCACGCAACCTCTCTCATGTAGAAAAACTGTGACATTTTGTTTCACACATCCTCGCAAGCGGGACAGTTACATAAAGGAATATTTTAGGGCCCCTCGTCTACTTCAAAGAGTGGATACGTCACAAGAGAACACACACGCAAGGCGGAAAAAGAAAAAGAGGAAGAAGAATAGCAAGAATGGACTCTTCCACGTTGCTGTTTAGGCAGTTTTGACGACTGCAGAGGCAATGTTGCGGTATCAAAAAATAATTATCATTAAAGTAAAAGTCACCATGTGGCACATCTGTGGTAGGGTTTAATAGTGGCAAAAGTATGCACACTCAAAAACATACACAAACCCAGGAGATAATACTGGGCAGAAATGTTCTATGATTCATTTTAGCTGTTTGTGAAGCACTGTACATTTATTTCATTGCCATTGACGGTGATTGAAGTCCATCATTTCACCAATGAGTTCACTGATTGGAAATATCTACGAAAATGACAGAAAACTCATGAACAGAATTTATTTATTTTTTATTGCTAAGGCGGCAGAACACCCTTACATTTATCATGTGCTGGGATTCATTGGAGGTCATACAGCTTTAAAAAGTTTTCATCTTGGAAAAATATTGCACACAATCTTTTTGGTGCAAGGCTGCAGTTAATGATTCAAGAATTTTAACCCTTACACTTGTAGACACAAAAGAAACACAAATTGAAAGACTGGTTTTCCAAACATTATGATAATGCTAGTAATGCTCATGTGTGTAAATATTTTATATTTATTTATTATAGAGATAACTAAAAAGGAAACTAAAATGTAGTAAAGCAGACACTTGTTCTTATGCAATTTGGGAGTCTGGTTTCAAATTTGACATTTTTTTTAAATTTGCTATGCAAAATATTGCAAAAACAAAGCGATCTTTAAAAAGTGGGGACATAGCTGGCATTTAACAATTTAGCAATATGTTGCAAAATGAGCTTGTGCCATGTTTTAGATGATAGGAGACACAGGAGACAAACAATAAGGAGAAGGTGACGTGCTGTGTAGCATTATGCTAAAATAAGTCAATTAAGGCAACATAGGGTTGACATCAATTCATAAAAAATTATATAACTATACAAATGATTGAAAAGTTAAACTGATATTGAAGGAAAATATGTCAAATACTTGTAAATACCACTAATATTAGAACGTCAAAAGGCAATTTCCATCAAAACTAAAGTTTATAACCCTAAAAACGAAAGCATCTTTGAAATCAGTCATGCAAATAATAATGAAAAAAATACTACAGAAAATATACAAATACTTTTAAATATTTGAAAAAACTAAGGAAGTTCACCATTCCTTTAAAATGTTTTAAATAAAAGAATACAAAATAAATTCATAAAAATGACGTGCTGTTTTTTTTCTTTTTTTTAATAGAAAAATATCTAAATGATGAATAAAATGTATCAAATGAAAAAGGTAAGAGAATATACACTTTTAAATCATTGGCAGTTACTGATAGCAATAGACCTCCAATCAATGTTAACATGAGTTGAAGGCATTAAATAATCATGTTTCAGTGGGTTTGATTACTGCCAACAAGCCAAAATGGATTGAACATCTATCAGCGTTATTGGCACCCAGGGAGTTACTTTATAAAATAATTAAGCTGTTGGACCATTGGGAAGAATTATATTTTTGCTAAGTTTGAATGTTGCAAATAGTCTCATCTCATTTTCTGAACCACTTTATCCTCACTAGGGTCACTATCCTAGCTGACTTCGGGCCAGAGGCGGGGACACTGAATTGGTTGCCAGCCAATCGCAGGGCACAAGGAGACAAACAACCATTCATCCTCGCACTCATACCTAGGGGCAATTTAGAGTGTCCAATCAGCTTACCATGCATGTCATTGGAATGTGGGTGGAAACCGGAATACCCGGAAAAAAACCCACGCAGGTCCAGTGAGAACATGCAAACCCCACACAGGTGGTCCGACCTGGATTTGAACCACTCGCTCCACCGGGCCGCCCTGTTGCAAATAGTAATAAGCCTAAATGACTGTGCGGTTAATGTAAAAAACATTCATTTTTAGGTTCATCTCTCACCATCAATGGAAGCCAACAAGTAAATTTATGAACTTATGTTAATGCTGTTGATGTTTCCTTACATTTAGTTTTGGAAGGGCTAATTTGGCTACATTACTGTGGACGATATAAAGACTTCATTATTTAGACATTAATCTACTGTACATGGGTTTCTCCATGGAGGAGGTCATGATCTCATGGATAATCGACAACAGGAGCTTTGATGCCTTTTGAGATTCAATTACTTTGCCTACTTCATGTTTTTTGTGCGTGTGCCGTGATTAAAGAAACTCCCCATGGAGGAGGGTGAGTGAAGGTTACCAGTGTTAAAGCACATATAGCTCATATACTACAACGCATTTGTGTCACTCTGATATTCCTGGAAATGGAAGTGAAATTGGAAGCACAAGCACTCACAGTGGCTCCTTCTTTCTGCTAGACTAGATTTGAATTTTACGAAATTTTCTTTTGTTACAAGAGCTTCTAAGGAGAATATGGAATATCGCTGCAAATCCTATGCATTTTTTTCTTCAGGTTTATGACAGAAGTTAGAAAAAAAACATTTATGGATGAGCTGGCCTTTCAGCAGTCGCCTTTTTGCTATTTTTCACTGAAGGCTCATCAAGATAATGTGTCATCTCCGTCAAGCCATGTGATCAGCTCCAAGCTTCTTTTTCACTTGGCATTCGTGCTTTCCCCTGTAGCTCACCCTGTCAGATCTGTCTTGTCTGCTTCTTTTCCTTTATTCCCTGTGACTTCTTCACTTTCTTACAGTAAATCATTGCAAAGCAACATTTTGAATGCCGCCTAACAACATTCTTAATCCATGTTTTTTCTATACTACCTCTACATTTACATTACTGTATATCCAAAGTCACGATAGACGTTTGCTCGAAACATTGACATGACGTGACAATGCGATATTTGCCAATATTACAAATTCAACCTTGATTTGATTTCCATTCACTCCAATGATTGAACCGCTGTCTTCTTTAATGTCAGTCAATTAGTTAAGAGCAGAAGGATAAAAGTTTAAAATGTAAATACACATTAATTTTGTCTTTGGTGACATCGTGGCGAGGAAATGCGGAGTTGGACCCAATTGCAGGGAGGCAGGCAAGGACGAGAGAAGTAGTGCTCAAACAAAACTTTAGTAAATTTAACAGGAGCCAAAGAAAGTAACAAAACATACACAGAAGAGAAAATGAAATATTAATCCAAACCAAACCTAACAGTCTTCTTGTGGCCATGGGTCCATTGTCTGCGATATTCGAGGGATTACTGTACTCGCCTGTCTAAGCGTGGGATGGAAACATGTCAGGTAACAAAACGACCTAAAAATCACTGTTGTCTGTTCTAAACGAATCAGTCAAAACATAGGCTTTGTTCTTGTTTTTGAAAGCATGAGGACGGTCAAACTTGTTGATTAAAGCTGGCTTTACCATGAAGCCAGGTAGAAGCATTCCCACACATGATGATGATTCACACTTTCAGTTAATCTTTGAACAGAAATGTCCGGGAAGGCACCCGCTTCCAAAAAAACCTGTTGCTGCCTGTTCCGAGCGGGGCAGGCCTCGCTCGTCGCCGGCATGGACCACCGCATCGCCTGCCGACGCGGCCGGCATGCGCCACCGCATTTAAACTCCTCAGCGGAGTCCAACTGTCCAGGGAGCTCTATTTTCAGATAATTGCAATGACGTCAGCTCACTGTCCGGACTAAAATGGAATCTCAACTTCCATGTTGCTCCAACTCGACGTCTCGCCATCCTCGCCGGCCAAAGTATTCTGTTTTCGGACAAGGCCTATTCCATCTGTCGTAACGTCACCCAGGGCTCGTATTTCTAAAAAAAAATCCCCCTTCGCCTGTACTCTCTGCCGTCCAATTCCCCGAGCAAGTTTTATTTTCAAATAAGCGCCAACGACGTCAGCCCACTACCCAGACTTAAATGGAATCTCAACTTCCACATTGCTCCGCCTCAACGTCCCGCCATCCTCGCCGTATTGTCGCATTTCTGATAAAAATCCACCCTCACACGGGCTCCCGGCCACTCAGAGAGCTCTATTTTTGAATAAAAAAGACGGCCACCGCCCACTGCCCGCCATTTTTTTTCCTCAGTTGACCTTGACCTTCTTCTTCTTCTGTCTTCTGCCCTTTTCCTAGTGGCAAGCGGAAGACAGGAGAGTGGCAAGCGGAAGACAGGGAAGTGGCTTCCTCTTGCGAGTTTGAGTGTGGATTTTCACATTTTTATGACCTTTTTTCCTGAAAAAGTAGTGAAGCCGCGAAAGTTGAAGCCGGGAAGTGAAGAAAGATCACAATCCTCATTCCTTGAGTATTCTTTTCACCAAATATTTTTTTTAGCTTTTACTCGAAGAATATTAGTTTGAAGTAATGCTACTTTTGCTTGCGGGAAATCTTTGGCTACTCTACCTACCTCTGTTAAAGATATGCTGTATGTGTTAGTCGTGGCATACCTTAGACAATTTGATAAAAAGCAAGTTTAAAATTCAGCATCCCACTTCCTGGTGATTGTGTGGCAACTGGACGTCCCTTTGCCTTCCCAGCCCCTTTTGTATGATTCCAGGCATAGGATGACAAAGGGAAGTCCACAGGTCACAAGACTGCAGCCATGAGCAGAAAGAAAGTACGCATAATATGGTGTTAAACACAGATATTTTACAAGAGAGGAAGCAAAATATGCTGTCGTCAAAGATATGGTGCAATATTATTTTCACCTACTGATGCGTCAGCAGTAGATAATTGATGATATAGTATCAAAGCGCTTTTAGTGCCTTGAACGTGCAAAGGTGTTATACATGTATAACTCAATTTACCATTTAACTTTGCTCTCTGGCTTTGAAAATAATGGATTCATATCAGCAAAACCCTTCAGATATTACAAAATGTGTTTGTGTGTGTTTTTACAACAAAAGTAGGGAATGGCAAATAAATCAGGTTGCTGTCCCTGACACTTTGTAAACATTACGGCGATAGAGGCTGTTGAGAAATATATTTAAAGTGGGAATCAGGCAGGGGGGCTTGAGTGTGGTTCCACCTTTTTTGTCTGAGTGTGAAAAAGCATATGAGGGGGGAGAAAAAGGAAGCAAAATGCATTTTGTGTTTGTGAAGGTTCATTTGGTTTCCAGCTAAGGTATTAAATGGACATTGAAAACTGAGAAATACAATGTGACAGCGACTGCATACCAATTGAAGGCCATAAACACAAGTAAAAACGAGCGCATGTCTGCAAAATATGCATTATAAAATGTACACACAAAGAATATGTAGAAACTACAAGTATGGCTGCCATAAAACTATATTTTCGATAGTCACTTAATCGATGATTATTAATCACGTAATTTAACGTAATATAACGGTGAATTTAACATTTTTGCTGTAAATGAGGATTGGGAACCAAACATGGGAATGAGAAAAAAAATGGATATTATGCAACTATGTAACTGTATCATTGTTTTTTTTTCATTGATTAGTGCACTACAGAAACAAGAGAACATCTACTGGGAGTTTTACTTAAAACAAACACATTAATAAACCCATTGGGAAGATGGCAACCAATTCAAGGTGTGCCCAGACTCCTGCCCATAATTACATTGGATGGGCTCTAGCACCCCCGCAACCCCCTCTTAAAAAAATGGCACAGAATATCGACAAATGCATGAAAAAGTGAAAAAAGTAAACATTTTTTCATCTTTTGTTTCTTCTTTTCAAAAATCTCAAACAAATACTTTAATTTTTGCACTATAAGAAAAACATGACTATAACATGTACCCAGAATTTGACCAAAAAACGCGACTTATTTAAAAATAAGCTACATTGAAAAATAGGGATATTCACACCAAAAGACAGAAAGATCAATTGGCCTATAGATCCATGAAACCCACAAGAGACTATAGATAGCAAAGCGAGGGGAAAAGTAGAGGCTTACAGTCTGAAAAATATGGTACAGTTAAATAATTAATCATGAAATCTGGGGCTGGATTTTGATTTTTTTTATTATTATTATTATTATAAGCTCTTTATTATTCACTCAAAATTTTCAGTTTTTAAAAAAAGCATTTAAGATAAACAAACTTTTTCAATCCAGGAAAAAAAAGGGTTAGGATTCATAAATAAAGAAAAAAAATGCATGTAAACACTATTTTTCTTTGAATTAAAATGTTTTCTTTGATAGAAGTGTATTTTTTTGTTTTCTTTTGTTTTTGAAGCAACATTTTTGAAGAAGTTTATTCAATCCAAAAAATATTTTGAATCAAATAAATAACACCATGAAATTATTGAAGCAACATTTTTGGGTGAATGATAAAGGAGACGTCTGGCAAATGAGTGGTTAGCGCGCCAGCCTCCCAGTTCTAGGGTACTAGGTTCAATCCCAGGACGGTCCGCCTGGGTAAAGTTTGCATGTTCACCCTGGGCTTACGTGGATTTCCTACGGGTATACCGATTTCCTCCCACATTCTAAAAACATGCATGGTAGACTGGTTGAAAACTCTAAATTGCCCCTAGGTATGAGTCTGAGCGTCAATGATTGTACGTCTCCTAGGTTCCAGCAACCCCTGCGACCCTTGTAATGATAAGCAGTTCAGAAAATGAATGAAACTGCCAGTCAAAATTAGTTGGACGTCTATGGCTGCCCATTCATTAGGGATAAAAAAATATCCTGAACAGAGCATGTGCACCGTAAGTATCGCATCAAGTAATTCATCAGCCTGCGGCAAAATAGTACAATTTAAACTCAATTAACCCACTGGGTTGTTCATGGATTATAGAGTCATCAAGCAGTTCAATGTACTGTGCCAATGACTCGGACAAAAGCAGGCCAGTCGAATAGCGTATGTGTGCTAATCACTTACGTGTGTTGATTTTCTGTAAGGAGATGTGTTTCTCTAACTGTCGGCGCAGTTTGACCTCTGCGCCGTACTTCCCTGTGGTGCCGTTGTCGGCCAGGATGAAATGTGAGTGGAGACTATTCAGGACCGTCAGCTTGCTCATCGGGTTGGACATAGTCTGGTAAGGACGCACCACCTGCAAAAATAAAAACATAGTCTTTACCCATTCCTACATATGACATCTTTGAAATTTTAAATACTACATATACAGATTATTCAAACCGGCACGTTTTTTGTCACTTTTCTAGTCCTGGGACCAAATTGAGATGAATTTCATTATCACCAGTCATTTTGAATAAAATTAATGTAAGATCCAAGTTACGATTTTTTAACGTGCATCTTTTTTTCCTATAATGGAATAGCAAAACCCTTTGATAATTAAAATTGCTACTGCAATATAGGAAAAAAGATCCACATTAAAAAATCGTAACTTTTATCTTAGATTATTTTTATTCAAAATTACTGGTGAGAATGAAACTAATATAAGAGGCATGTTCTTCTTTAAAAAGGTAAAGTGAAATTAAAATTTTATTTTGGGTTCTTAGTTGTTTCACTGTTGTTTCTTGTGACTTGGGAACATTTGTTTCATTACACATCAATTTTTAGACAAAATATCCCTCAATTCGGAATCACTCCCCTTTTATACAGGGAGCCAAAAATAGTATTGGTGCAGCACAAGTTGATTTTCTTTTTATTACTTACATCCTTGCCAACCAGATCCTCCTGATTTTCCACGATGCCCCAGGGCGCTATACCAATAGTGCAGATCTTCCCCCTTGACTTGGAGGCATGGTCTTTTAGCGCATCACCCACATGGCGAATAACTCCTGTTTTGTATGTGTGAATAAGGACCAAATGGGGGATAGGGAACAACATTTTTCACCATATTGACAATCTACTGATGCACATTCAATAACTCATAATATTTGTACCTGTATTGACCCCTCCGGTGAAAATCCAGGCTCCGGTCGTCATGGCAGCCTTTATCAGTCCTTTGCCAAACACCTGCTTGAGTTTGGGCTGTAATTCAAAATTTTGCAACCCTCCATGGACTGAAATGAGCAGCTTGGGAAGCTCCAACTGCCACTCCTTGGTCATCAAATGCAGCAGTAGGTCCGGCTTGGTGTCATAAGACACTCGCACGTACTATGCACAGAGAAGGATATGTGTAATAGATCATAGTGAGTGTTTTTTTAAGCTACAAACATGGGAGACAGATGTTTTCTGTAATTAAAGGCCAAATGAATTAGGAAAACATCTGTTTCCCTATCAATTTTATCCTCAGACAGAATATGACATATGCATGGGATGAATAATTCAAACATGAAATAAATGAGCAACTATGTATACGTATCCCTATAATAATTTATGCACAATGCATGGGCGATTCAAAGAAAAGTGACATTGAGTGGAAGGATCACACGCAAAAGTCATTTGAAACAAACTCATTGCACTTAATTATCTTCCAATTCCACAGATTTAATTGATTATGCTGCCTTGTGTTGCTTGGATGATGGATAGTGATTCATAATGGTTTAAAGTGTTTTGTTTGTTGTTGTCATTTGTAGCTGAAAATTGAATGATCATTTTTATTTTCCATACGGCTTATCCTCACTAGTGTCGCGAGGGTTGCTTGAGCCTATCCCAGCCAATTATAGGCATCAGGCGGGGGACACTCAGGATAGGTGGCCAGCCAATCACAGGGCTCCTTGAGAAAGACAACCATTCATGCTCACGCTCATACCTAGGGGCAATTTAGAGTATCAACGAGCCTACCATGCATGTTTTTGGGATGTGGGGGGAAACCAGAGTACCTGGAGAAAACCCAAGCAAGCCTAGAGAGAACATGCAAATTCCACACAGTAAGGACCTGAGATTGAAGCCTCAAACTCAGAACTGTGAGGCCGACACACTAACCAATTGTTCCAGCGGTCTGACTCAAAAGACATCTCATCTAATTTCTCATCTTATTTTCTTAACCGTTTTATCCTCACTAGGGTCGCGGGGGGTGCTGGAGCCTATCCCAGCTGACTTTGGGCCAGAGGCGAGGGACACCATGAATTGGTGGCCAGCAAATCGCAGGGCTCCTTGAGACAGACAACCATTCACACTCACACTCATACCTAGGGAGAATTTAGAGTGTCTAATCAGCCTACCATGCAAATCTTTGGAATGTTGGAGGAAACCGGTACATGCAAACTCTAAACAGGTGGACCAACCTGGATTTAAACTAAGGACTCCAGAGCTGTGAGGCCGGTTGCGCTAACCACCCAGCCGTCGAGCCGCCCTCAAATGACGTTTTATCATATTTCAAAATACCAGACTCCAATTGGTCTAATTTTTGTGCAAGGTGGATGGTAGGATTCCGAGGCCAAACTCAGAAAACATAACATTGCTGTGTAATGGTAGATCATCTGGATATTTCCATCCTTCTGCTGTGAATTTAGATGTGTTTATTGATCTCCAATGCATTTGAACTGACAGCCCTTGTAGTTCAAAGAGATTGGATGACTATCCCAATGGCAGCCAATGAGTTAGGAAGATCGAAAAGTTCTTTTGAAAAAGACTGAAGTTGCTAAGAATCTACATCAGCTGCCTGTTTGCAATTTGGATGGTGCTGCAAATGCATGGCAGTGGACTAAACTGGTTGGTGTCCACGTACAGGTAATAGATGTGAAGGCAGCGGAGAAAGAATCAGAGAATGACTCAAAAGTGGCCTTTCGCATGAAGTCAGATGGGTTAGGCTCCAGCAACCCCTGCAACCCTTTCGAGGATGTGCGGTATGGAAGATGATTGAATGAAGGATGATGAATCAATTAAATATAATGACAATAATGGTTAGGTCTGAACTGGAACTGATCACGCAATAGTGTGCAGTAGTAAATGAAATTCAATGGCAACTTTTGTTTGAGGAATAATTTTAAAAGTAAAATGAAATGCATTCAAACGGCTCTTCGTTTCATGCTTGAGAAATGTACAATCAGTTGTTCCTCCAGAAGAGCTAAATTTATCTGCCAGTGTTGTTAGTTGTCACTAAAGGTGGTTGCAAAGTCAAGTTTGGTCAAAACTTGCAGAATATGTTTTCTCTTCATTATTTAATTTCTAGGAGATAAAACATCATAGTGAAGCAGATTATATACGGTTTGTCATCGTAAAGTTGAGTTTATTCTCTTTGTGATTATGCTAAAACCTCCACTTTATAAAATGTTTCTATGTTTTATGTCACCATGGCTTTGTTGGAATGTCCTCCTCCCTGGAACTCAATGGTGCCGAATGCATCAGTGGGGCTGAGCTGGGTATGTTTGCTGATGGACCATTTCTCCGACAGACTGTCATTCTTGGCTGGCCGCTCCTTATTTTCATTGTGACTGGATGAAATTCCAGGGGGAAGACCTACATGTTGTCCTATCAGGCGTCCACAGCAACACCTGCATAGAGGAGAACAAAGTCATAAGTGAAAAAAATTGGACTCGTGCAGTGGATGATCATGTTTCAGTCCCATTGAATTTATACACAAAGTATTCATGGACATAATATATTAAAATTAGTCTACGATTCAGATATTTTTTAGTCCAGAAGAGAATGCCTCTGTGTGTGTGTGTGCATGTGTGTTAAAAAGAGAAAATAGAGAAAAAAACACTAATTTTATTATATTTTTAAAGAAATTAACAATAAATATTGATTGATCTTATTAGTGTATGTTCAATCTTTCATTGAGGACTGATTTAGTTTCAGCAAGAGAGATGACGTCGACACACTTGATTTACTGTCACGGGCCACACAAAATGATGTGACTAGCCTGATCTGACCCTTGGGCTTTGAATTTGACACCTATGCTTCAGATGCACTCTATTACAAGATCTGTGTAATCTGATTTGCTGTTCTGAACTCTCCCTATTCCTCTTGGCAGCACCCCACCGCGACCCTAATGAGGATAAAGCGGTTCAGAAAATGAGATGAGAACTTTTTCAGATGGCTTGTATTGAACGAACATCTTTTATTTGCATCATTTGATCGTTGCCAGACCTCCCGCTCAAATTGGATTGAGTCTACTGTGGCAGCTAATACGTATGTCGCTTTCTGGGGGAAAAAAAGAAAGAAAATATGTCCTCTCTGCGGGAGATAGGACTGCAAAAGAAAAAAAAAGATGTTTACTTGCAGTGTAAAGGTTTTCTGCATTTTGGTTCCAGGTTGCAATTAGCTAAATTTCAATGTCTTGTCTGTGTCTCTCAAGCCAAGCTGCCTGCTCCTCTTTTAGTTCTCATCCCACTGATGGAGATGCTCAAGCACAACATCCATTTTGCAGTTGCCCCCTGTGACTTGGTCACCCACTACATCCAGCTTGCTTTAGACCTCTCTGATCTGCAAAGTTCAAATTTTGGTTGAGCATTCCACCAAGTACTAAATGGCAGCTCATCCAAATCATGGTGTACCACCATCGCCTTCCAAAAATAGGCTAGGTTTCTGCCAACTCCAAAAACCATAAATCCCACCAACATGAATCTAACCAGCCATCTTCCACATTCTGGATATACAGCTTCGGCAGGCACACGATCTTCTATTTGTTCCAGAAATCCACAGTGTACCTGACTGGGAGTGTTCCACTGCAGCTGCTTTTATTGTCATTTTTTTTGTCAGGTACGTTGATGGTCTATGTCAGGGGTCGGGAACCTTTTTGACGAAGAGAGCCATAAACAATTCATATTTTCTAATGTTATTCCTTGAGAGCCATACTCCGAATTTAAAAGTCAAAATACATGTAAAGGGGTGTCTTTTATTTTAGTAATTTCACCACTTTTTTAAAGTGGAAAAAAAGAATACTTTTGACAACATTCTTATGCAGTTGCTAATCAATGAGAATATGCATTCTAGCAGAGTCTAATGCAAAAAAAGAAGACAAAAGCAGCACTGGACGTAGTATCTCAGTTCTGTCACCAGCGGGTTCTATATTTTAGCTCACAGGTTAGCAAAGAGCCAGATGCACCCATCGAAAGAGCCACATGTGGCTCCCGAGCCATAGGTTCCCTACCCCTGGTCTATGTTATGAATTTGATAATTCCAGTTCAAAGAAAAAACAGATTGCAGCTCATCTCCCAAAAAAGAGACAGCACACAGGCGATGTGCAGAGGTCTGTGGGGGTAATCTAGATGGGGATATAAACATAAGAGTACGCAAAAAAGAAGGCAACCAGAAAATACATGGAAATCCCAATTTGGGTAATATAGGCCACACTTTTACGATAGAAAATGGGTTAGGGTTAATATTGAGGCTTATGTGACCAAAAATGTGATATCCTAATGTGGTCACCAGGTCACACTGCTATGCTAATCCTTTAAATCAGGGGTAGGGAACCTATGGCTCGGGAGCCACATGTGGCTCTTTTCATGGGTGCGTATGGCTCTCCGTTAACATGTGAGCAAAAATATGGAAACCGCTGAGTCCCGAACGCACCAATAGGAGCGTTACGTTGGCCCTGTGGTGTTGACGGAACCTTTAGCGCCAGTTTAACTATAATATTTTTTATTGTGTGGGTTTTTTGGGGTCCTTTCAACACTTAAAGTACAAAAAGTCTCAGAATTATTTTAACCACATGATTACACTGTTGCTAGCGGGAGGATCAACGAGAGTGTGCGTTCACAAGGGAGTCTAAAAGAAGAAAAAAAAAAGATTATAGCGGCAGTAGAGGTACATTTTAGCTTGCAGGTTAACGGTGAGCCATATGCACCCAACAAATGAGCCACATATGGCTTGCGAGCCTGCATTAGAATCTTCTGCATGCATACTCTTATTGATCGTGATTGATTAGCAACAGCGTAACAATTCAAAAAAATTCTTAGACTTTTTGTACTTTAAAATTTCACGTTTTGGCTTTTAAATTCCGAATATGGCTCTCAAGGAATGACATTTCTTTACGGCTCTCTATCTCAAAAAGGTTCCCGACCCCTGCTTTAAATGGTATGATGTTGGGATAGTTTTTTTTTCAAATAGCAATACAGTGGTACCTCGACATACAAGTAAAATTTCGAGCAAATAATTATCTCTAGATACGAGACAAATTTCGAGATACGAGAAAGCCAGGTGGGCAAGACATGAGAGGCTGTTTATGATTTTAGCACACTGTCTTTTTTTCCGCATGTCTTCCGTGTATAACAGATATCTACGAGCACTGGACGAAGCGTTGCATTTTTTTCAGGGTTTTTTTTCCGTCACTCAGCGCGAATGGCGGAGCGATCACTAATACGAGGAGTATATGTTACTTCTCATTGGCAAGTGGTCGTGCGTTATCCTATTGTGAGGACATTTGTGTGCATCATTTTCGGAATATTTTGAAGGGAATACAAAAGCAAACAGCCCATCGATAGTGAAAGTCAGGTTGGAGGCGGGGCAAATAGAGCCAACCTGGGAGAAGAAAGGCATCAAACTTTAATACAAAATTAGAATTAAGTTTAGTGTAAAATTAGATTAAACTTATTTTTGAGTGTGTCTGCATCGTAATCCAAGTTCATGTAAAGAAACGAGCGTGTTGCCGTGCAAAAAGACCCCCCCCTCTCCGCCCCCTCTCTCTGTCCGTCCGTCTCTCTCTCTTTCCCCCCTTCGAAACCTGTATAATTTTAGTACTATTAAACACATTTTAGTAATATTAAACCACTAGTTATGTGTTACTTTGTTAATAGATGGCAAATTAGAAGAAATACAATATTTTTTTCCAATTCAACATCCTGTTTTTTGTGTTTTTTCAGAGGGTTGGAACGAATTAATTTGTTTTTAGTTCATTTCAATGGGAAACGTTTGTTCGAGTTACGAGAATATCGACATTCGAGCTCAGTCCCGGAACGAATTAAGCTCGTATCTCGAGGTACCCCTGCAATAAGCATTTGAATGCGCGTTTTGTTCTTTACTTTATATGTATTGCTGAGGTATCAGATATCAGTATCGGCAAATCCTCAAAATAAGCTAACTTGGACTCAGGTGCAAGAATATGTGATTGGTACATCCCTAATCATTACTTAACTAACTGCGATTGATGTTGCAAATATAATATCCAGCAGGAGGATCCAACTAAAAGTAGAACACCACTGCAGTGTAGAGAAGTTGTGGGAGTGAAACGAAGGGATTCCGAGTCTGGGTTGGCATCAGCCAAGAGAAGAGAGATTTGTCGGCTTTATCTGTACATTTCTGCTTGTTGTTCGGTGACGATAACGGGCACATGGAGCCAAACATCTATCCTTCCCGTCTGACTGATCAACCCATTCCTCACGCTGAGGTTCGTTCGTCTGATGCCAACTCTTCTAACAAGTAACGATGCCTTCACACACTGCTGGTTGCCTTCAGGAACTTGTTCCTTTTCAACGATGGTGGTGCATTGTTGCTCACCATATTTGGCTTTTGTTTGGCAATCCAGTACCAGCCCATCCTAAGATCAGGTTTAGTTACAAAAGAAGCCTGATAAATGTGTCAGAGCAAGTTTGGTTGGTCATAAATGATCATCGTCACCTTAAAATAACTGTCTAAGTAATTTTTCTCTGGGAATTCAACATACGTATAGTTCAGTTTTCTGCTTCCTGAAAAATTGTCTCTAGAAACAAAAGATTACAAATTACGAAACGTGAAATCTAAGGAATTTAAACAGCCTCTAGTAGCATCCAGTATTTTATTTTGAAATTGCCGTGATAGAGTTGCTCTCGCATTGGGACACTTTCTTAATCTTTTTTTTAATCATGGCAGAGCTGCTCCAGTGGCGGCAAGTTTCTGATTCATGTGCCTTTGACCCCCATTTTTCACGAGTTCTAACGTGGTCTCTTCAATTTTTCTTCATGTCCTTCATGAAGCTCTATTCATATATTTGATACAAAATTGGTATAGTACTTTTATCATTTGTAAATGGTTTAGGCTGTAGTATTCAGAAGGTTGGAACGCATTAAACCATAACCCATTCCAATTTCAAATACGTATCTACTCACAGATAATCTAAAGTACGAAACCGACTCTGGAACTCTGGAACGATTGTGTAAATTGAGGTACGTACCTTAATGTACATATCTGATGACAAGTGGAAGGTCTAATCGATGCCAGGAGGCAGCGTGAGGCAATGCCTGGGACATACTTTTTTGTAATTGCACATTCACTCAGGATACAATCTTATGCAGAAGTTTACTTGAAAAAAAAAAATACTATTTACAGTGGTGGCAGAGAGTTGGGGGGAGCGACAGAAAATAAATGAGAAGCACTGCTTTAGTGGTACGTGAAATTAATTTTTCAAATTACTTTTTTTGAGGAAGTGTGTGTCTGCAGCTTACCAGATGGGGGTTAGCTAACCCTATCCCAGTGGTTCTTAACCTGGGTTCGATCAAACTCTAGGGGTTTGGTGAGGCGGTCTCATGGGTTCTGTGGAGCCTCTGCTACGGAGGTCAAGACATGTGGACTCATCATGTCCATTCACAATAACATGCCCTGCCTAACTATCACTGGCTGCACGTGACATTGCTTGGCCAATCAGTGCTGGGAGGAATTTAAATATCTTGAATTTGAAGAAAAAAAACTTTTTATTTTGTGTTAAAGTAGGGCTCGGTGAATGCACATATGAAACTGGTGGGGTTCGGTCACTCCAACGTGGTTAAGAACCACTGCCCTAGCCTCAACCACACCCTATTTCCTCTGGCACATGGTCTGAAGCTAGCCCTATTCATAACCCTAACCCCTGTCGAAGAGGTGTTTAACAGAGAGCTAGGTACGTGGCCATAATTTTTTAAGAACAAGAAATGGTGGAGAAGCTAATCTGGGAGATATATAGTATTACATTAATGTAACGACCTATGTAAATTAGTGTTAGTGCTTCTTTGTGATGTGATTTAGGTAGCATTTTATTTTAGTTTAGCTTTTTATTGTGCAGTATGGCCTGACACGCTCCCATTTCTAGACATGTCACCATCTTGCAAGCCCCAGAGGGATTACATTTTTTTATAATCCACTGCGATGGATTTATGACGTACAGTTCAGTTGCATTCGATTTAAACCACTGGAGATCCACGTTGAATGTTTTAGAACAGTTTTTTTTTTAAACAGTAAAACATTTGTATATAATACTATTCTCCTCAATACTAAATTACGTTACAATTTCCTTCCCAAACTCTAAGCACATTATTGTATAAAAATAAAACCATTGCCGTTTCCGTGAGCATTTCAGCGAACTACAATAACATATTCAAACTCATTGTCAACTCGACTGTCAATGAGAAAAAAAAAAAATGTTTTAGTGCTCTTGACACCACGCTTGATGTCCAATCCATTTTGACTAGTGTTAATCTAGCATCATCAATAGCATCCTTAATGTTGTGTTACTCACAAAACCATTGATTGGCATATGCAAAATCCTATAAACTTCTCAGTTGCGGAATGACGCAATAGAATGTGTCTGTCTTTGGCGTGCGCCAATAAACGCAGGCAAGGACACAGGTGACAGCTATGTTGGGACGAAATTTTCCATAAAAAAGCAGGGGTTATGTAAAACAAGAATTGTGGGTAACATGACAAGAAAAAAATAGATTTTTCCTACTTCGGTTTTCATTATCATTAGCAATTCACACTGCTGGCAACTGTGTGCGAAAGAGAGAGAAATGGAAGGATTATAATTTCAATGGACAGCAAATTATCATGTTTAAGTGTGAGGCTGCCTCAAACATTTAACTCAACTCAGCTGTGTCATATTTTAGCATTGGACGAAAGAAGTTGGACTGAATATTATGTAAAACCATCACTGTTTTCCAAAGCAAAAACTCTACGATTCACTCTCACACTCATACCTAGAAGCAATCTAGAGTGTCAAATCAGCCTACCACGCATGTCTTTGGAATGTGGGAGGAAACCAGAGTACCCGGAGAAAACCCACACCAGGAAAAACATGCAAACTCCACACAGGTGGTATGAAAATAAAGATTAAATCAAATAATAATATTTTAAAATGCATACATCGAAGATTTTAAGTCGAAAATTGCTCTAAATCTATTAATTAAATCATTCGCTGCAATGGATTGAACATCTGTTGCCGTCAATGACAACAAGAGTTAATCATGAACATTTGTAATTTATGAATCGTACTTACCTATGGGGGTCTTTGGCGCTCACAATGATATGGACACACTCCCTCTTGCTGAACGCTCTCTCTATCCATGATTTCTGTGCCTGTGGAACAAGATAAAAAGTTTTAAATGAAAAAACTGGGAAATTCTTACACCATCTGACTTTATTTCTTTGAGACATCACCTTTAATGCAACAAGGCATAATTCAAAACATGGTGTTTTCAAAGACAAGTAATTTGGCAACACGCATACTGTCCATGGGACGCACACCTCCAAACATAATTCACGGATGACGACAGCACACCGAAAAAGTCCACACTAAATTAAGTCCCTCACACATAATTCAAAATCCTGTGATTCAAATGTTTATGTCTTTTAAAGTTGAGTCCAATCTACAGAAAGGAGAAAACTAAAAAGGGAAGTTAGATGCACCGAGGCAGTAAATGATGTTAGTCCATGTGGCATTGCTAAGTGATGTGCAGCCAGCAAAGTGTGTGCCATCTTACTGATATTTTATGCATTCGAGGTAAGATCCTACCTCATTTGAAATAAATTTGCAACTGTTCAGAATCACAATTATATCCATGTAATATTTTAAAGGAGAGACAGCCACATAAAGAGGATATGTATAGTTTAAAAAAATCTCATGGGCACATAAGAACATAACACACAGCTCTTGTATTGGATATCATTAATATGCAAGTAGTCTTGATGTTGCTTCCTACAACATCCAAATAAGTGGCCAACATTTTGCAGTCGCAGTGGAATTGTGCATTCGTTAGTCGTGTTTTCTGCAGGTGTGAGTGAGGCTTACACACACATGGTTGAATTATCTTGCTGTGCACATTAAGAGCGGGCCTGCGGCACGGGATTATAGTAGATATGCTATTGGTTAAAGTGATGACAGAATACATATTTTAATCCTTGATGAACAGAAAATAGATTCCATGAAAAAAGAACACCACATTGGGGAACAAGTTCACTGGAGGTACATTATAGGTTCCCATTTTCTTGACCAAAAAAAATTAAATTATGAAAGATGTTATTCTTAACGCTTTCAGTCCCATTGACAATAATAGACATGCAGTCATGTGAGTGTTTTCATCTATCTGCTGTGAATTTTAAATGTGTTTATCACTAGTAGACATCCAAACCATTTAACTGGTTCTCTTCAAGCACTCTCAGTTTGGATTGGATGTTTATCACCGTCGGTGACAGCCACTGAGTTAAAAGACATGTTAAAAAATAAATCAAATGTCGACATAAAATATGTGCTAAACAGCCATGACTGCAATATTTATTTAGCAATGTTAAGGCAAAGTATAAGGCTAGTTTTGTGCAGAATAACAACATGATGACTAGGTAAACTGTACAGGATACTTAATATCTAGAAAAAAAGTTGACTTCAATTTCAGAATCTGTGTGCCAATTTTTGTTTGAATTCCCATGAAAATCAGATACAAAATGTTTTTTTCAAATTGTTACTCAGTATTAAGCATGCGACTTAATCAAAAAAGCACGTTGGATGCCTTTTACCATCAATTGCAGCAAAACAGTGTAAACAACATTTAGTATAGTGTGGATACAGTTAAATGTGCCATTGTTCTGACTTGTTTGCAATTTGTGTCTTGCCATGTGAAATATCTTACAGTGCCAACCTAGGTTCATTTTTGTTTTTTATACAAGCCAATTTAGGTGGGAATTTGTCATGCATTGGCAAACAAAATGAAGGAACATAATTTCATCAAGAATAATGGCCTCCTTCCATTTTGCTGTTGATTGTGGGAGAGCGGTCATGTCCGTTCTCCCATCCAGCAGCGCTGAGACTTGCTTGTAAAAGCCTTTGACCAACGCCGCCGCTGTTACAACACAGTGCGCATCCGCCTGACTGATGCTGTCAAACCACAGCGCTATTAAACCCACTGCAAACCCGTCACAAACCGGACTGGACCACACTTAGCCTGAGGCCAGACTTGAGTCTTGGGGTGTGCAAATGACTAAGCAGGTCACGAAAACAAAACCGAGCAACTCACTTGTTTCTACAATTTGCAGGTAATTCCAACTAAAACCCAGAAAAAAATCACATTTCCAATAAATTGTGATAATTAAAGATTTTAAAAAAGCCCAACTTTTTATATTTTCTTCGTTAACCTGTCTATTCCCGTATTCGTAACTCATCAAGTTTAAGTAATAAAATAAGTTGTGCTAACTTGGATTATCGAATTGGGTCGCATGGCCAGTAGTAAATTGGATTTTTTTTCCAGTGAGTATTTGACTCCACCATGGCTGCCCTTTCTATTCATAACATTTACAGACAGAATATTTTGGTGCAGTCGAGGCATTCGGTGTCCGGTTTGGTGGCCTCAGTATCGCATTTCTACTTTGGCAGACGATGTGGTTCTGTTTTTTTCATTAAACTGCAATCTTCAACTCTCACTGATGCATTTTTTTCCAGCGGAGGGTGAAACGGCCGGGATGAGAATCAAGATATCGAAATATGAGACCATGGTACTCGTGGAAAAGGGTGGAATGCGCTCTCTGAGTCAAGGAAAAAGTCCTTACCCAAGTGGAGGAATTCAAGTAACTTGACTTGTGTCTTGTTCGCAATAGAGGGAAGAATGGAGTGGGATATCAACAAGTCCATCATTGTAGAGTCAGCAGTGACGCAAACTCTGTATTGATCTGTCAAGGTAAAGAAGGAGTTGAGCCAAAAGGCAAAACTATTCACGGTCGATCTACGTCCCTACTCTCTAACCTATGGTCACGAACTCCGGGTTGTGACCAAAAGAAAAAGATCCCGGATACAAGTGGCTGAAATGAGTTTTCTCCACAGGGTGCCCAGGCTCTCACTAAAGATAGGGTGGGAAGCTTGGTCACCCGATAGAGGCTCATAATAGAGCTCCTACTAAATGAGGTGGCACGACATCTAATTAGGAAGCCTCCTGGATGCATCGCTGGTGAGGTGTTCCAGGCAAGTCCCACTGAGGAAAGGCCTCGGGGTCTAGCCAAGGCATGCTGGAGAAAACTGTCTTCCCTGAAAGAGCCGGACAAAGTGACTGGGAAGAGGCAGGTCTGTCTGGGCTTCCCTAGTGAAACTGCTTTCCCCGCAACCCACCATTGGATAAGAGGGAGAGAAAAATGATAGACGAATGGAAGAAGCTTTAAATTTAAATTCAGTTCACTTAAAATTGGGATTTCTCCTTATCTAAAATAAGTTCAGTTTTCTTCAAATTGTGTGGTTTTGGTGATAACTTGGGTTTGGGAATGAAACTTTCAATGAAAACTTCCAAATCCAAGTAAAATAGGCTGACTTGAAATTTCAACATCTGCTACTATTATTATATTTTTTTTACTATACAACAGAATTTGATACAATACTTTAGTTTAATTAAAAATTGGGAAGCGATTGTTCCAATAATTAACTTTTTCAGTTTATGCAAGTTGTGTTGCTTTGTACTTGTGAATGTATTTTTTTCTGACTTAGTAACCCAATGAAACACAAAACCTTTTGAGCATGGTTCATAAGTGATAGCAGTCAGTAACATTACGTGATTTTGTATGGCAAGCAAAAGAATATCACTTCAGTTCTCAGTCAGAATTAAAAGCCATTGATAATGAGTGCACTTCTTTAAGTATACAGTTGTACATCTACACAAAAATTGTTTTTTTTGTAACTTGGATTTTTGTAAGTAGAGTAGTACTTTATACATAATTTCTGTAATTCCTCCACGGTCCTAAAAAACACTACCAACTAAACCCATTAAAAAAGATTAAAGTGTCCCACTTTTGTATGAAAGATGTGAGAAACTGACAAAAATGAAAGAAAATGATAAGAAAATGATTTATTAATGTATTAAAATGAATAACCCGCACACGAGCACATGCACATAAAAACAAATCTAAACATTAAACATTAAACAGAACTCCAAAGAACTAACAGTCTATCCATCTCGTCATTCAGTACAGAGAGGCAATGCTTCATTCTGCTTCAATAGTGTAGCAGTGCTACGTGGTGGGTCAAGGCCGGTAATACAGAAATACCTTGACATATGAGTGCCCCAACATACGAGAAATTTGAGTCACGTGTAAAATTCCGAGCAAGTATTTGCCTTGAGTTACGGGACAAATTTTGAGATACGAGCATACAAGACAGCCAGGTGGCCGAGACAAGAGAGGCTGCTTATGATAACAATGCACTGTTCTTCTGGCCGCATCTCCCTCGTGTAAAGATATCTAAGAACACTGGGCAGAGCATTGGATTTTTTTCTGGGTTTTTCTTGCATTATTCAGTGCAGAATTAATGGAAAAACAATGGGTCCAAAGCAAGCAGGTACGCTCTCCAGCCACTCGCGTAGTACTGAATAATGTCTCATTTTAGTATAACCACCGGATATTTTTTTGTTACTCTGTTAGTAGATGGTGAATTAGAACCAATAAAAATGTATTTCCATTCTAATATCCTGTTTTTGGTGGGGGGGGGGGGGGGTTCAGAGGGTGTGAACGACTTAATTTGTAATTAGTTCATTTCTAAGGGAAAAGTTGATTTGATATACGAGTAAATCAACATATGATCTCGGTCCCGGAATGCATTAAGCTCGTATCTCAAGGTATTACTGCATTGCCTTGCAATATCAGTCACGCCACATTCTTATCTTCTGCTTTTCGATGAATAACAGGGCCCACTTATTCATTTCATTCAAACTAATAATTTTAAATGAAGAACTCTGTGACAGTGGTCAAAAGAGAGTTGTTGTTGTCGGAGGTAAAGCAGGCCAGATTGTTACCGTGACAATTTCTAAATAAAATAACAGACACGGGAAATGTATTTATGTTTTGGGGGATTTTGTAACTAGGGTGTTGTTTTAGTATGTTGGGAGGGTCATTTGCATATCAAACGCTTTCGTAACCTGAAACCTTTGTGCATAGAGGCATTCGTAAGTAGAGGTACGACTGTATTGTGGAAGGATACATTATAATTATGTGTGACTGTTGGTTATTAGCTACCAATGTTTACTGTCGTAACTTGGCACCATTGTATAAAAATAAACTGCTTTTTAAAAATCCACTTATCGAGACCAGAAGACAAAATACATCACGTTGAGTTAACATTCTCCCAAAATGTTAAATGGTTCATAAGTTTTCTTTTGTTTAAATACAAGAGCAACACATTTTTTACACTCTCAGTACACAATCTACCATCATTACAAAAGTGAGCTTTTGTTCAACATTTTGGACAAAAACAAAGCACATTTTCAGTGACAATTTACCAACTCACCAGAATCTGGCATCAGGTTGCAGTCTTGTGGGCTTCCACTAATGAACCAAACCGCAGATAGCATTTTGACGTATGATTCTTGCTGCAAGCTATTATGAGTGTATTAGCGCGCGCGTGTTCACAGTGCACAATGAGGCAGCCCTTGACTACCGGTAATTCTAAAACCATCAGTCTCCTCCCCTACCTCAAACACCAAAAAGCCCAACTGGGTGTGTTTGTCACAGCTCTACATAGCGCACTGAAGCCTAACCTGTTAATTCCTACCCATCACAAGTAGAATTCACATCGATTTGAATGATCATCATCAACAGCAGACAAAGAGTTAAACTCCATCTATTACAGTCATGCAAATGCTCTGGATAAACAGCAGTCGAGTGACTCATTTAAATCCTGACCCGTAATGGCCAATAACAGTACCGTGTCTTGAATTTAATTTAAAAGGATAGAATGCACTCTCATAACCGAACTACTGTAGTATCCACTGACCTGTACACGTGAGTTTAGTAGGCATGCATGAGCATTTGCACACACATGCCCACTGGAAAATAGAAAAATGAGTAAAATCATGAGTAGAAACTTCTTTAAAACAAATGACTTCTTATTTGGAACAATTAAAAAACAAAAAGTCAAATACCTGCCAATGGAATGAAGGGAAAACTGTTTCAAAATGACCCTTCATATCTTACTGAAATCAAACTTTTTAAAGGATTATGTCTTAGATTATGTGGGATGAGATACAATATTTATACTAGAAACCAGACACATTGGTGCTAAGATTTAAATCTTTTGTAAGGCATCTAATTTAATGACGTAATTCCACCTGCCCTGCATGGTGTAGCTTGAAGCCCAAAAGGCTCGTTTTGCGCAACTTTTGGTCTGGTGTAAACACAGATCAGCAAATTCCAAGGGAACCGTGATGGAGTTATTAAGCTATATGCGGGAAAGTGACCACACTGTGGTTTGAGCCAATTCTGAAATCACACACCTATTTGCACTCAACAGGCTTTCCACAGGCATGGTGCAAAATGTTAGTCTGTGGTTAGCAGTACATCGGCAAACATGAGTCGAGGTTCTCTGGATGAAGCAATAAGAAGATGGAATGTCCACCTGATATTTGGTCAAACGCCAACATAAAAACTAGGCGTTGAAATACATAAAAATGTTGATGCAGTTAAGATGTTAAACACTAGGATAAAGGAGGAAGGCTTACAAGACTGCAGTAAACTCAAGTTTTGTGATTTTTTTTACTTCCATATTTCACCAAGTTAGCCCACCCAGACCGTTTTTTCCAATGATTGAATAATGTTTGCAAGTGTGGGTTTGTTGTCAAATCCTTGGACTGTCACTAAAATTGCAATGTGAAAAGGACCCACATCAAACCAAAAATAGTGGTTCTCCAACTATTGTGCCGTGAGTGATGGTCAGGTGTGTTGCGGGTAAATACAAAAAGCCATAATTTACAATATTCAGAAAGAAAAATCGTAATATTACGAGAATAAGATCGAAATATAACGAGATCAAAATATGATGAACATTAAATCATGGATTTTACTATTAAAACACTCAAATCATTATATTATTAGATGGAAGTCATTTTGTTTCTTATTTCTATGTAACGTGAACCAAAAGTTGTTTGATGGGCTTCCACTTTTGTCGACGGTCAGTCTGTGTGAGAACGAAACTGCTCTTCATGTAATGCTGGGAGATTAAAGTAATATTGGGAGTAAAAAAAGTCATAATGTTGCAAGGTTTAAGATTTGTCTTGTTTTTATGTTATGTGAACCGAAAGTTGTTTTGTTTCAAGGCATCATCTTTAGGCGATGTAAAATCTGCGAGCACAACATTAATTTTCACGTAATATTAGAGATTTCAGTAACATTGGGAGCACAAGTCATAAAATTATGACATTTAAAAGCATCACTTATTTGTACATCACTCGAACAGAAAGTTGTTTGGGGTCCGCAGACATCAACTTTTGGTGACATTAGGGCTGTGTGAAAAATTAGATTTTGGAGTTTTTTTAATTCCTAAAACGACTTTATATTGTTAATATAGGTGACAGAGTTTTAAATGAGAAGATTTCCAGCGAGTGGTGTGCCTTTGAGTTTTTTTCAATGCAAAAAGTGAGCAGCAGGTCAAAAAATGTTAGGAAACAGTGGTCTAAAAGGTAGCATAGAAAGTATGATTTTTGCTGCATAATGTTACGCTTGGGAAATATTTCCAGTGCGAGCTATTTGCTCAATCTGTTAAAAATTTGCAATAATTTTGCATTGCACAAAATAATGTTGGCTTCTAAGAAGGTATAATTTAGAGGAAAAAAATCGTGTGCGGTCGATTGGTCACCGTTTTTTTGGTCGCCGGTCTTTTGGTCGCGGCCTTTTGGTCGCCCGGACCGCGACAACGGGCGACCAAAAGACCAGCGACCAAAAAAACGGCGACCAAAAAAACGGCGACCAAAAAAACGACGACCATAAGAGTTGGTATGTACATGCGTTGTCCCTTTAAGAAGCTACGTCAGTCAGGGTCTTAACAAGTTCTCCAACAAAAAACAATAAAAGTCCGGGAAATTTTGAGCTTTTCTTTAGCCTAATAATTACTAGGGCATTAAGTATGACTAAATAGTAATTCGCAGTTTGTATTTAGGGAATTTGAGCAACGATTTAAATGGTAATTATCAATAACCTTCCGGGCGACCAAAAGACCGGCTACCAAAAGATCGGCGAAAAAACCGGCGACCAATCGACCGTGTACCAAGCAAATGGTCTCAGATTTGGATTCAGTGACAAAAATTAAGTGTTCAGCATTTTTTGTTGGCCGGTCTAAAGGATTTGTCGAGTAAGTGTAGATTGTAGACCATCATGATAGCTTAATAAATACTTTGGGTAGCTTGAATAGCCACACAAAACTCGAAATTATAAAAATAGAAAAAAGGCATTCTACACATAAAATGAAACCAATTAATTTTAATGGGATGGGCTGGCAGCGAAAATTGCTACCATTCCAAATGGTTTGGATTTCATTCGTCATCAATGCAGACATTAAAATTAAATGCCTCCCTGAGCTCCAAATATGGAAATCTGTTACACTTAACTTTTCTGTGAATACACCTGAATATTGCATGTGACATGCTACCCAAATGCAAATTGCATGCCAACCTAATTGAGAATTTGCCCTGCGTGAGTGTAAGTGACGCTTGCTTATTTTATCTGCCGTCATGGCCCAACCCATCTCCCAGGGACAGAATAAGCAGCGCTCTTTCCCACAGGCCTCGCTTAAGCCGAGCTGAGCATCTGGCCAAGCAGAAGCTAATCCGCAGTGGCATTGCCATTCTGCTTATGATACAGGGGGGAGGACAGGGAGGGTCATCCTCATGGAGTCAGAGGAGTTGGTGTCGGGTGCACCTGAGGCTTTGTAAATAAGAACAGAGAGGAATATGAAGAAGGAAGGATGACAAGTTGATCATCACCTGTTTGCAAAGCAATTTGCTTTTTGCCTGGGCATATGCTTGTGCCTGTGTGAGGTTATTTAGGCCAAGTGCTCGGAAATTGCCTCTCATGCATCTTCTGCTTAGAGCCTATCAGGATTTGGAGTGTGTATTTGGAATTGAGAGTTGAAAAAGATGAACAATCCGTCAGATTGTGGAAGGAAGGAAAAAGAGCTGACGTGGGATTTTTTCTTTCGCAGAGAATCATCACTTGCTAATGTTCGGTATCTCTTCCCTGCCAGCTATGTATATTAGACAGATGGCACATATGCTTGGGTTAAGAGCGCAGTAACCCTTACACTATGCATTATCAATTCAGTTGTGACGTTTGGATCAACTGAAGGAGATGCCCATTTTCAGTTATTACATAAAGAGAAGATAAATGCCTTATTTTCCAGGAACAAAACATCATCGTTGTCACAGTCGACATAACAGGTGTGTTTTTGTTTTTTTAGAAAATACATTTGCTCTAGAAATACATGATGGCTTATCATTGAATATACAGTACAACAAACTTGATTACCACGGCTTGAGACTACTTATTTTCACAATACAATTTTTAATTTGAAATTCAGGGCTGCAAGTCAAAAAGTGATATAACTACTAATAATTCCATTAATTTTCACTTTATTACTGATGAATACTGTATTTTGGCGCTTTGTCTGCAAAAAAATTACATTGGTGCTGGTGGTTCAGGGAATTAAATCAAGAATAGTAATTATTAAAACAAATGTAAAATCTGCAAATCTACCGGTTGCATTAAAAATTTACCGAATTTTACGGACTATAATTCACAGTTTTTTTATAATAGTTTGGAGAGGGGCGTGACTTATACTCCAGTGCGACTTGATATCATTCCACACCTTCTGTGTAACTTAAATATGTTTTGTCCCCTTTCATTTAGCATTTTTTTGGCTAGTGCGACTTATACTCAGATACGATAATTGCACGTGGTCAAATTTTTGATGTGCGTGATATCTAATTTTCAAATTAGAAGCGAGAAACTATCCAACTTAATTTAGAAGGAAGATTGGCACCTAAAATGCTTGTAACCTATTCATGTTTTCGAAATTGTGTTTTTTTTTAGCAAGATACATAAAGTTAATGCTAAAGATTTGCTTTAACGGGCCACAAAAGACCTGAGTTTGACACTATTGGACAAGATAGTAGTGTTTATTTCCCAGTCTGAAGGTTGTAGGTTTGATCCTGGCCTATGTGGACATGTCCTTGAGGAAGCTATTGAGACAGTGTGAAACACTTTCAGTACCTTGAAGTCAAAGTCAATACTAGGGCAAGTCCATTTACCTTCACCCTCTAATCAATATGCTTGTGTCCAAACTCTTGTGTCTAACTCCTCGCATAATTCACAGCAAGTGGTTCAATGTGGGTTTTACTGAGAAATTTTCCAAGGAAAGTGAAATGTTTTGTCAGAATAACAGATCCTGATTTCATTTGAAAGAAACAAATTATGTGGGGCTCCTTACTCGGTTCTCTAACTATAACTTTGTGTTAACATGGTAAACATATATTTGTGAATACTAATTGGCAAGTTCGTTCCTGGCGGCCCGGCGGCTTGAGTGGTTAACGAGTCGACCTCACAGCTCTGGGCTCAAATCCAGGTTGATCCACGTCTGTGAAGTTTGCATGTTCTCCCTGAGCCTGCGTGGGTTTTCTCCGGGTATTCTGGTTTCCGCCCACATTCCAAAAACATGCATGGTAGGCTGATCGGACACTCTAAATTGCCCCTAGGTATGAGTGTCAGCGTGAATGGTTGTCCGTCTCCACAAGATAAGCCATGAAATGAAAACACACCATTTATAGGCAATGAAAATGTCAAATAGGACTTAAAAAAAAAAAAAACAAGTACTCGCTGCATTGGGCATTAATAGGACGTGGGCATGATTCTTCATGGCGAAGCGCTCATCTAGCAATCCAAAGGGAAGAGATGTTGTGAGTGCAATGTTTTTACGATGGTTGCAGTTTCATTTTTGGCCACCATTCTTACATAATGCTCCTTTCCCAAAGTCAACGCACAGTGTTAATGCTCTAACTGGCTTTTAAAAAGATGATTTTTTTTAAACTGTCGATAATTTCAACATTTTTGCATAGTACATCTGCTTAAATTATTCTCCCAGGAATCCTTGATGCCTATGTCCATAAGATTTCAACATATTCAGCGGAAATTAAAACACGCCCACCAGATGTCGCGGATAAACAGTATTTGCCACATGCAGAAAAGGAACTGTATTTAATTGCATCACTGTATTCACCCATTCTTTTTTCTGAACTGCACAAGGGCCGCGAAGGGTGCTGGAGGCTAATCCTGGAGAGCACCCTGAATTCGTGGCCATCCAATCGCAGGCTTGACTGAATGTTTATATATTAATTTCGAACACAGTTACATTTATGAAACAAGTGAATAATTGAGCTTTATTGCAATTCAATTTAATTTAGATTATTTAGTTTAATCCAATGTTCTGTACCTTATACGTACATTATTTTTCTCTTGGTGCTGTCAAAAGATGTCATATTCATTTGAACTCAGAGGACTGGCAGTGAATGCTCATTTTTTTGCGCAATTGACGATGTTAGATGTCCATTTGGACTGGGAGGGGTTGGCAGCAATCTTTCAAAGATGGCAGCCTATTGATCCTGGTAGTGGCATACACTACCAGGTACTTCACTTTGCCTAAATGCAAGCAGCATTAATATTGAATTAAACTTTTACCCATACATCACTCAATCCTGTTGATATGAAATGTATTCACATAGCAAGTTCAATGTCAACAGAGAGAGATTGATTGGGCTGACTTTTTATCTGATGTTCTGTCTGCTAAAAATGATTGTAGGTGCCAGGTGATATTTAAAAAGCCATGTCTAATTTCCCATTGCATTTGCTTTCATTAAAGGACAAAGATTATGCTACATGAAAGGTGTAAGTGATTACTCAGAAACGATTGATGCCAATGATTGACGGATGGTCTTTTCAAACAATATTTTGTTTCAGCCAGCAGGTGAATTTAATTTCACACTCCTTGGAAAAGGAATGGAATGTAGATATCCATTATGTGGAACATAATTTCAATGAGGCTGCCTGGCGGCCGAGTGGTTAGCGCGTCGGGCTCGCAGTTCTGGGAGCCTGGGTTCAGTCAGTCCAAATGTGTGGAGTATTTTTATGTTCTCCCTGGGCTTGCGTGGGTTTTCTCTAGGTACTCGGGTTTCTTCCACCATTCCAAAAATATGCATGGTAGGCTGGTTGAACACTCTTAATTCCCCCTAGGTATGATTGTGAGCGGTAAATGGTTGTCGTGCCTGAAGTCAGCTGGAATAGGCCCCAGTACCTTTTACAACCCTTGTGAGGATAAGCCGTTCAAAAAATAAATGAATCAATAATTTCAATGTCACTGACTGTAAATTGGATGCATTTATGGAAAATCCTTCATTTTGGGACCACTTTGTCTGGTCACTGAACACCACTTTTGTATTTTTCACTTCAATTTTGTAGAGCTCTCTTTTTGTCAGGTCCATGTACATCTTAAGAGTATTCTGCGTTTACCAGCTATTCTCATGCAGTTAACTCTCTGGAGACATTTCCACTTGAGATTACCACTCAATCCACACTTGGGTGTTTAAATGTTTAAATCCTCATTGAAAGAGATATTTTAGCAATGAGAGCATAGAGAAAAGTTGCATGTTTTTATTCCTCCCAACGGAGATAATTTCTCACATTTATGAAACATGTTTTTTTCAAGTGAAGTGGGAATTTACTAACACTAGCTTTCTCAACAGTCATGATTTAAAACAATAATTTACAGTGGAAAATAGGGAAAGCTACTAATAGCTTGATCAGAGATTGAAGTGACAGTAACAACAATGTGACATCGGCGTGACTATCACTGCATTACACCTTCATTATGTTGATAAGAGCACAGCTAATTCATGATTAAGGTAATTGACAACTAATTTCGCAATAACTTAATTGTTTAGAGACATTAACTAAAAATTTTGCAAAATTTGAGACTATTAACTCATTGGCTGCTATTGGAAAGTTAAATCGAACCAGATATTCATTGCCATCAAAGGTAGCCCCAATTGCATAACTGTCAACTTATACATTTTTTACGTATTTTATACGTTTTTGGATAATTTCAAATTGTGTAACCCGTGTAAAAACTTTTGTACAGGATTTTTTTAAAGTAATTTTTTTGTAAAACCGATCTCGTTTTACCCATTTTGGCTCTAATCCGGATGGTCTTGGTCACTGGTAGCAGACGAAAAGATCATCGTCAAATGCTAATATTGTATTGCTTTAAGCAAGATATGCGCACGAGCGTTCCCCTTTCACACGTCTGCCTTTTCACTATATAAATATACCATGTCAGCAAGCAATATACCCAGACAGTTAAGCTGTCAGCATTATGCAGTGACATCTACAGAATCTTGAATTTAGTGCATACAAAAGGCGCACTGACTGATTGGGCACTGCATCCACTTTGGGGAAAAAATTTAGACTTTTAAGTGTGTCATTAATAAGCGGAGCAATTGCCCGAGGTTGACAGGTATGCAATTGTGTAACTCAGTGGTCTCCAAACTATTCCACAAAGGGCCGCAGTGGGTGCGGGTTTTCATTCCAACCCATAAAGAGGACACCTTTTCACCAATCTGGTGTCCTACAAGTGCAATCAGTGGATTGCAGTCAGGTGCTTCTTGTTTTCTGCTGAAATCTCATTGGTCAAACTGTTTATGCTAGACCGGTTGGAACAAAAACCTGCACCCACACCGGCCCTCGAGGACCGGTTTGGGGACCCCTGGTCTAACTGCAACATCACTGAATATGTACAGCATTCCTTTCTATGAGCCTTGCTACAAATCTTAGTTTAAAAAAAAGATAGTGAGTGTTTTCGGTCAAGAAACTGCTTTCAAGGAACACTGCTTTGAAGCCTAACGAAGTGAAATTCCATTTTAGGAAATAGCTGTCTGTCTTACCTTAATCGGGTCAATTGACTGGAAAAAAGAATTACACTGCTAGCTGCCATTCAAGACAACCTTGTGCACTGTTGTCTCTACTGCTGTCTGCTTTTGAGGAGTCCTAAATATCACAAAGTCAGTTTTGTTTCTTTCTCTCTCTCTCTCTCTTGTCTGCAGTAAGCCTCTACCGTCAGTCCGTACTGAAAAATGTCACATTTTAGTATTGAAGAGCATAACCACTAGATAGGTATTTGTTACTTAGTGGTGAATTTGAACAAATACAAATGTTTTTCTATTGTAATATCCTGTTTTTAAGGTTTTTCAGAGCGTGGGAACGGATTAATTTGTATTTAGTATAATTTTCTGAGGGGAAAAATTAATGAAGATATGAGTAAATTGACATACAAGCTCGGACACGGAACGCATTATGCTCATATCTCAAGGTATTACTCTAGGTCACACTAAGGCTTAATGTCGATTGGTCGGTGACAAGTGTGACGAGAAGAGCCGTCGTCCAATCGGCAGTCATATGATTTTTGACAATCACTCCCCTGAAAGTGGTCCTAAATTAATCATTTCCCAGATGGACGTGCCAGGTTTCCTGAGCCAGTGATAGGCAATTGTTTGCGGGACAAGATATCGGAACCGTCTTGTGTTGTCCCGTGAAGGACTCCCCCAGGAGACCAACCAATCCATTTCAACACACCCAGACTCGTGCCATAGGAGGCGTTTTTCTTTTCTCTCAGTTTCTCACAGTTTCAGTTCTATTTCAGTTTATTTTTATTTTTCTCAGTCTGCCCGGTACTGCCGGGAGCTGGGTCTCTCCTTCAGCGAACTTGCCAGCCTCCCAATAGCGAGTCTAGCGCTTCTGAGTATTATCCTCGGACGCATTAGGTGAATCAATAACAACAACCACAATAACAACATCATGATTTGGACTGAGTGTCAATATTGGCATTTTTTCGGTCCTTGACAGCATTTCAGGCCAATTTTGAGAAGCTTACATTTTACACTGCCTCAACACAAATTCTAACTTTGTGATTCATGTTTATTTTACCAAGACAAATGTCAGTTTTTTTTACTAAAGTAAAGGCAGAAGTAACCTTGTTACCACTACAACTGATGAAAACACCAAACCCCTACAACAGCATTTCAAGCAAAGTCAATTAAAGTCTATCTGGAGGATAGCACTATAAGTTGGCATCCATTAAAGAAATATTCAGAGTGATAAAACTTTTCTTGTATTGACTTCAGAATGATAAAGTAAAAACTTTGCATGACACTTAATATTTAGCGTGTAGCTATTACTAAAATAAAAGTTGAGTCAGCCGAAGATGCACATAGCGGCTTCAAAGTCAAGCTGAGGACGCAATCATTTGCGCATTCCTGGATTTGCGCAATACAAGCCATATTATTCCTGACATAAAAAAATGAAGATTAGTTTGTGAAAGAATATAAACGCACCTTACAAAGATGTCAAGCCTATGTTTGAATCTGTGCGCAATTGGGAATTAAACCTGGAAATTGATTATTCATAGCTTGTTCACGGCAACATATTGTTGCATAGCATTGCCTCATCTTGTGGGAGTTCACACAAGTGAAAATGGATAGCAGTTCGCACAATCTGGTCAAATTTACACCTGAGTCCTCTCTGCTGTCTCTAACGAGGAGGAAGGTGAAGCCCAAATGAGCAGCTGAGCGCAAGCTTTGACGGATGCTTCTGTGAGTGAATTCATCAAGTTAGAGCTGGCTAGTAAGCACAAGAAAGTGTTGGATTTTGACATCTGGGACAGTCTAAAATTAAATGGCAATGATTTTCTTTTTTTATCCACTTTGGTGGTTCTACTGTATTTCCATTTTGGCAGCTGTGAATCTGAATTCATCACCAACATTGATGGTGATAGACGAACCAGATCTGGTCTAAAAATGAGTTGTGTTTAGTTTGACCACACACACTGTGGAAAAATAATTCCCAATTTATGTTACTCCGATTAGATGGTAATCAGTTCAGGGTGTGCCCCGCCTCCTGGCCACAGTTAGCTGAGATCGGCTCCAGCACTAGTGTAAACCTTGTGAGAATACGTGTTGCCGAAGTTAGTATGTGAATAACATTATATAATGTGAAAATCTGAATAAAGGCATGAAATACAAATTAACTGTTTAATGTTAATTTATTTACCAACTTGCAATTTTACATGTTTAACAACTGTACATTCAGTGTAATGTTATTCATTCACTCATTTTCTGAACCGCTTTACCCTCACTAGGGTCACGGGGTTGCTGGAGCCTATCCCAGCTGACTTTGGGCCAGAGGCGGGGGACATCCTGAATCGGTGGCCAGCCAATCGCAGGGCACAAGATGACAAACAACCATTCGCCCTCACACTTATACTCATACCTCATAGAGTGTCCAATCAACCTACCATGCATATCTTTGGAATGTGGGAGGAAACCAGAGTACCCGGAGAAAACCCACGCAGGCCCAGGGAGAACATGCAAACTCCACACAGGGGTACCGACCTGGATTTGAAACCAGGTCCCCCATTGTGACGCCGACGCGCTAACCGCTCAAGTTGCCGTGCTGCCCCAGTGTAATGTTACCTATATAAAATTTCTAAATATCTTGTAAAGCGTTAGTCCCCAACCTTTTTCTTACTGCGGACAAGTAAAGCTATTCCTTTTTTCTTCCATTTTGACACCAATGTCATTGTTTTTGCTGCTGCTCCAAGTGAGTACTACCGTATTTTCTCGCATACAAGCCGCCTCCGCGTATAAGCCGTACCCTTAAAATTGCTTTAAAATTGTTGCATTTTACAATTTGTCTTGTATAAGAGTGATCAACACTGCCCAGAAGATCATCAGCTGCTCTCTGCCCTCACTGGATGACATTGCCAGCCCTCGCTACCTCAGCAGAGCCAGGAACATTATCAGGGACCAATACCACCCTGGTCACAACCTATTCCAGCTGCTGCCCTCTGGCAGACGCTACAGGTCTCACAAAGCACGGACAAATAGACTTAAGGACAGTTTTTTCCCACAACCATCAGTACTCTGAACTTGCGTTAGCACGACACACAATCCCTTCTGTGCAATAACTTCGGGGTGTGCAATAACAATGTGCAATATCTTAGACTGTGCAATATTTTAGAATTCATCTAGCCGGGATGTTACTTTTTATACTTTTATATTACTATTCATGTTTTTTTTTACTGGGAAAACGCACTTTGTGGAGTAGCACCACCAATTTCGTTATACGCAGCTGTGTATGATGACAATAAAGGCTTTTTACTTGATTGATTGATTTGATTTGATTTGATAAGCTACACTGCAGATGCACAATTTTCACCTCGATATTTATGGTTCTAATAGGGATTACAAATGTTTGACTTTGAAGGGAAAATCTTTAAAAAAATTATCGCACGTGGTATTTCTGAGATACTGTATGAATGGAAAGGATCGTCTGCTGGATTTCACATTATTTGGGTCAATATCATAAGGAAGTTAATATGCCTGTCCTTGTAAATGGAAAATATCAAATTAATAAATTTGAAAAAATAAATAAGTCTATCTTGACAAGAACCTGATGCTGTTTAATGACAGAAATAACAATTTTCTTATCAGAAGTTTAAGATGTTGTGGCGTCCATATTGCTTCTAGAGTCGAAATATCTCAATTCTTTCGCCGGTTCATATTACTGCAATAGTTGTCACTTTCGAGCAAGAAATAAAAAGAAAAAAAATCAAAGCAGAATTTTGTTTTATTTCATAATCACAAATGTTTAATCATTTTCTTTCTGTGTTCCGAAAGGCTGTTGTCTGCATGTAGACAAATTCAAAAACAAAGTGACTTGAGCAGTACAACCAGGAAGTGTGTAACTAGTCTCTGGGTGCAATAATAGCATGAGATACACATTACGCACGTATTAAGGCTGATATTTTAATGATCGACCGCAAGAACGTCGATCAGCCTTCACAACTATTGGGATGTGCTGACATGGTAAACACTACGAACACATATACCCAGGCTATAATTCATCATTTTTTGAGCGACAAATATGGCTTATATGCGAGAAAATACGGTAATTCGAAAGTGTATTTATTTTGTAGTGCGTTTAAACACCTAACCAGTACAAGCAACTAGGTATGCAAGGAAAATTTGATTTTGAAAATTTATGACAATGACTGCATTCGATTTAGGCTGCTGTCAGCAACGAGGAGTTTACTTCGACGAGGTAACTCAACTTGTCAGAACACCAGCTCAAATGGATGTGAGTTCTATCACTGTCAATGGCAGTGACTGAATTAAGAACATAACCACAACCCTCTAATTAGCTAGTTTACAGACAAATTTTCAGAGTACGTCGGGTGAAGTGCAGGTTCATGTTTTGCTTTAGTTTAAATAAGTGAAGCAATTAATCAAGGCTCTGCTGTTGTGCACACTCCCAGCCAAGCCTGTCATGTAAATCATCATAAAGCTCAGCCTCCAAGGCAGATGAGAAAATGGGAGGGGGAAAACAAGTCTCATTAAAATGATTTGTCGCATTTTTGGAGAAAATCCGGCAAAGGATCTCCTGACGCAACACAGTCGGAAACGAGAGAAAACAACTACCGAACTAAACTGCACTGTCCGTGAGTCAGACCTCAGAATCTGTGTAAACAAAATTAATAAATTAAGTTATGATCCCCTCAGCCATGTCAAGAATAGTTTTGTCATTCCAGCTAATGTCACATTTGCCCTGAGAGCTAAGTATAACCTTCCTATATTCAGAGGTTGACTTTCAGATTTATCGCCACCATGAATTGTGAGCCAATCCAAGGTTGACATTTTTCAGCATTAGGCTGAAAGATTATTTCATTGAATTTGCAAATTTAGAGAGGGCAAAAGCCACACTTAATTTTATGTGCGCTTAACTGACCTAGAATTTTGGTCATTTCTGCCTCTTTTTAAAAGAAATTCACATTTCACATTTTAATAACGCAAATAGAAAAAAATGATTTCAAATGATCATTTTTATTATCAACATTATCTCTTTCAGTCCCATTAGCGGTGATAGACGTCTAGTCGCATGGCTTGTTTCATTCTTCTGCCCTGAATTTTAACAGGCAGCAATGGCAGAAAATTAAGATTAATCGTGTAATGAGTTTTTTAATTGCTTAATGCAGTTAGTTAATGACCATACATTTATAGTACTACTGTGTGGAGTTTGCATGTTCTCCCTGGGCCTGTGTGGGTTTCCTCCGGGTACTCCGGTTTCCTCCCACATTCCAAAAAAAAACATGCATAATAGGCTGATTGGACACTCTAAATTGCCTTTAGGCATGGGTGTGATTGTGCATGGTTGTCTGTCCCCTTGTGCCCTGCGATTGGCTGGGCACCAATTCAGGGTGTCAGCTGAGATTGGCTCCAGCACCCCCCGCACCCCTAATGAGGATTACGCGGTTCAGAAAATGAGATGAGATGAGAATATTATTGAAAGAGAATCCCCTTATACTGCAATTGTACATTGAATCACATTCATAGAAATATATATACTTTTCATAACACTACAGTTGCTTTGCATCAACAAGTGCAACAGTCCTGATCCATTAATAATAGGAAATCTAATGTAATAAAGCGTTCAATAAACCCATCCATGCCAGCAATAAAGACAATACGGCATCATTATAATTAGGCTCATAATACACAGAGAAAAGAAAAGGATCCCAATTTGACACCTAAATGAGGGGACTGAAATACGCTTGAGTCAAACTGTAACTGCCTCTACGCCAATGATGAATTCTAATTGCACTGCAAACAGAATTCATTAATCCTACAATGATTCATTCATTACACATGTTAGCTGTGCGTGTCGGAGAACGGAGTGCATGTTGCTACGTAAAAATGAAAGATGGGTCTTCGCCTTCTGCGGGCTACTGATTAAATGCACACATTAAATGCGTTCAGGTGAGATCTGAGATATTATGTAAAATGCTGAGCATGACACCGGTGATAACGCTCAAGCGTTTTCACTCGATAAATTCATGAGTTTATCAACTTTATCCCCGGAAATAATGCTGTGCAATCACTTTTGGAAGGTGCATTTGTCAGTGGCATGGTTAGGTTATAAAGGATAATTAAATGTTTTGTCCATGTACTGTATATAATCTAGAGATTAGCGTATCGGCAGCGATGGGCGACCAATCTATTTTGGACATATTCGCACTTAAATTGAAGGAAGCTGTCGGAAGCAACGTCACCACCAAGAGCTTTTCCTTATGTTTTAGTCTTTTGCCCTGGCTCTACTTTTGTACCATGTGTTTCTTGTTGTACCTTGTAGCCGGCTTATAATTTTTCTGTGCCTCTCGCCATTGTCTTGTAAATTTGAGTCCAACTGTGTTCGCCGGTGACAAAAATAGATTGGACGTCCCTCGCTATTATATGTACTGTGAAATTCACACAAAGACCAACAATGGAATAGTGATAGAACGATGCTTAAAGTAGTCTTTTTCCCAATTTATCGAGTACTAAAACCCGTACAAAATGGGTGTCAAATTCAAGGCCCGGGGGATGGATCGGGCTCACCAAATCATTTTGTGTGGCCTGCAAAAGTAAATCAGGTTCATGAACTTCATGTTTCACTGATTTATCCAGAGAATATTAACAGTTTTCCCTTTGTAAAAACAGAAAGAAAGAAATAAGTGAACCTTGATTTTGTTTTTAAATGAGCAATTCCGTGATAGTACGATATTTGCCAATATAACAAAGTCTGTCACAATTACACGAAAGAGCCTTGGATCAATGTGTCACTCCAGATCGATGTATCATTACAGTAATCCCTCGATTATCGCGGTTAATGTAGACCAGACATGGCCCCCCTATTTAAAAACTCTGAGTTGTAGTAGCAAACTGGAGAGTGGCCTCCGCTCGCAAGTTTCAGCGTGGAATTTCCAATTTTTATGAACTTACAAAAAAAATCGAATTAAAAAAAATTCCCCCACAAAAAAATCTGCGATGTAGTGAAGCCGTGATAGTTGAAGCCGCGATATTCGAGGGACTACTATAATAATGACTAAATACGACATAAAATTCAGATTGCAGCATGATAAATTTCACACCGTGTTCAATTTAAGAATCCTCAGGCTGTCAAAAATGTAATTATCATAGTCGTAGTATATATTCACTTAAATTTATTATTTGATCATTGTTCATTCCGCTTATCCTCACGCGGGTCGTGGGGGTGCTTGTCACATATGTTTTTATCCCCTATCCTATCTCAGAGCTGTTAAAGTGTTGGACTAGTACAGGTGATTGGCAAGATCAATGGAGTCGAGTGAGCACTTTACCAACGGAAATGTGTGCACAGCAGGATTACTTTTAAATGAGGCACAATAAGAATCAGTGTAGCTTCCATCAGGCATTAATAGACAAGCTTCCATGTTTCCATGCCACTTCCTTTACTTTATCATCTGGAAAAGCAAGCGAATTTAACAACCTGATTCCAAATGAAATATGTGAAGCATCTTCTTTTAGGTATGGAAATAATAGATACAAATGTAATAGGTTATCACCCACTCAATACATCCTACATAACTCTTTCCCTTCAGGCTGTTTAAAGTGCAAGTAGAACAGAAACAAGGGTGGAATTGGGGAGGGGGTTGATGGTAAATGATCATACAGTAATTCCTCAATTATCACATCTTCACTACTTCGCAATTTTTTACGCTATTAATTATTTAAAAAAAATGTTGTTCATGAAAATGTGAAAATCCACGCTGAAACTCCTAAGCAGAAGCCACTTTTGCCACTAGGACTCAGCACTGAAGAAAAAAAAAACATTTTTTTCCTTTTTTTTTAAAGTTCAGCCTACCATCCATGATTGTGGAATGTGGGAGGAAACCAGAGTACCTGGAGAAAAGCCACACAGCCCCAAGGAGAACATGCAACCTCCACACATGTGGACCGACCTGAATCTGAACCCAGGACCCCAAAGCTGTGAGGCCGACGTGCTAACCACTCAAGCCGCCGGGCCGCCGGCTTTAGCGTGGAATTTATGTCTTACCCTTACACACCATTTGTTTAGTATGTCAGGTTTGCTTATTTTGTCCATTTCAGATCCAGTCACGGGAGTCTATTATTACCATTTCACACCCACACATTTTCCTCTGCATTCCCAACACTATGAACAATATGCCATTTGAAATGGATATCTACTGATTTTTAAAAGCACTCATGATGAAACTCCAGGCTGTAGAGATGTCCCTGCAGATTCATCAAGCACCTTATCAGTTCATGAGTGAAAGTCACACTCTATCAGTGGGAGCTTGAAGAACACGCGATGCCACAAAAAGGTCTTTGCGTGTGTGAAAAGTCAGCCTAGCCTGGTGATTTCAAAATTGGAGGACATTTGGGCTTGCTTAATGAATTATTGATTATGTAAAATAGTAAGCTGATGTCAAGTCCAACATTTTTTATCTGAACAGTTTTATCAATTTTCAATGGTGTGTAGGGCAAGAAAAAAAAGGAAATCTGGATGTAATTACGTACAATTAAAACTCTACCAGTAGATCGCCAACTTTCTATTGATAGTTCGCACAACAATAATATGTCAGTAGCCAACCAGCTCAAAAGATAAAGCTACTCTTATTTGAAGTTTGTGTTGAATGCCCATCAGTGCTCTCATTGGTCAATCTCGGGTCTTATATGAGTACCTATGAGTTACGTTTGCCGTGCTGCAAAATATACTCTCTCGCACCTCATCATGACCTCAACATGAAAATGTGTATCTTTTTTCTTTCTTTTTTTGATGAATACTTTATAAAACCATAAGACGCACTGAATGCATGAAACGTGAACCACAAAGTATGGAGGGATCACTGTATTGGCTCATTTAGTGATGCGAGGATTGCAACAATACATTTTGTCGGTGGCCGAGAAAACAAGGTAGAAGGTGGGAGGTGGAGTACTTGAAAACGAATAGATTTTCAGGTAAAAAAAACTTTAAGCACGCCTGATGTAAATTGAAAAAGAGAAAACGGTACAATAAATAATTATAATAATTTGTCTTGGTCTTTCTTTATCTGCAGTGAATGAGGCGACAATTTGAAGTATTGTGATATCCATAACTTATTCTCGTCCGCTTACATAAATGCAATACGGCCTTGACCAGTGGATAAAACTGACCTCCAAGCTGACAGCAAAGGAGGTTAGGGTATGCGCATAAGTAGATGGACAAGAGCTTCAGTGCATTGTGGGTATAGTACTATGTTTCCAGTCCATGTCTGGAATAGCCTGATAAGGCAAAAGAGAGCTGGCGGACAACCAAGCGTGGCAAACCTCATGCCTGATTCTCTGACTGTCCTTCACACCCTGATTCGTGAGCTGCTTCTCACTCTTCTTTTTGACATGCCTGCAGCTCCCACCTTCCCTCACAGGGGTTGCACTCTTCTGTCTACACTTTATCAGACGATAGATAGTAGCCAAGTATTATTCCTCCAAGAATGGCTGCAATACATCAGCAGCCAAAATATGCCCAGATCAGATTGTGATTAGTTGTGTTATGAGGGTTACATTCTGGTTGAGTAGAGTAAAATAGGACTCCAATTGTCATGTTAAGGTCACAAAATGTACAAATACCTTGACATTTCAAAGGTTACAGATGTTAAAGCGACAGCAGAGTTGTCTTGTTGGTTTCCAATTTTTCTCTGCTGTTCGCTTGTCTCATTCGCCCAGCAACCCTGTGATTGGCTTTGGAATTTGGCTGCTCTGTCTCCCTCCCTGGTAATAGATCTTCATGTTGTGCACAAATACCTCATCGCTTTACTGATTACACCTCTTTCCCATGTCCCTCCCTGTCACAAGTGTCAGGTGGAGAGTCTGGGCGACCTGCGGATGGTGGCAGGTTAGTTGAGATGCGGATATAAGCTGTGGCTGAGTTGAAAATACTACCTCGGTGCTCAATTACATTTTAATTTGGCAATAGATTTCAGGTCCTGGAGTCCCAAATTCAATAATCTTGTTTTTTTGTCAGTTTTTCAGACCTGACAACTTGGAACTGTCAAGTGAAAATAATGCTCAACGATGTGTAAATATGAAATATGCATAAGCCTGAAAAAAAATGACTTTGCCAGAGTAACAACAGTTAGCATTGCAGTTGAGTTCAATAGCCAATTCTGACGCAGTGATTTTATAATGTGATGAGTCCGAATTGAGGGTTAGGAAACTGCACCATTCGCAGTATACAGGTGGGGCTCCTCCAGAGCTAGCTCAATTAAAATGTGATCTTATTAACAGAGTTAGAGTGAAGATTAAAGAGAGGGATGAAAAAAGCGGCATTGTCTGAAAATATCGTGACGGGACGTTTTGTCGAAAGACGTTTGGTCCCCGGACGTTTGGTCGACCGGACGTTTGGTCGACCGGACGTTTGGTCGACCGGACGTTTGGTAGAACAGGTTCGCATGCAATTGATAGATTTTAACATTGGGTGAATAGGGATTTAATGACTATTATTTAACATTGAGTGAATAGGGTTAGGGTTAAACAAATGAAAGTTTCGTGACTCAAACCTCGGGACTCGCGAACCCGGCGACCAAACATCCGTTCTACCAAACGTCCAGTCGACCCAACGTCCGGTCGACCAAACGTCCGGTCGACCAAACGTCCGGGGACCAAACGTCCGGGGACCAAACGTCTTTCGACGAAACGTCCGGGGACCAAACGTCTTTCGACGAAACGTCCGGGGACCAAACGTCTTTCGACGAAACATCCGAGTACCGAAAATATAACACCTTAGTATATTACGTCACTTCCGTTAAATGGTCGATGGCCAAAGCTTAATCATAAAATCAGACTTCAAACGGCCAGATAGGCTACTTTGGTATGTTTTAGGATTAAAAAGACTGTGAATTGTGCCTCATTGAAGTCCAATCTATCAACTTCCGTAACTGTATTTTACTTCTTTTTTATCAACATGCAGATAATATTTCTGTCCAGAAATCGGAGCGCAACACCAAATTTACTGCTCTAAGTAGCGTAGTAAAACTGTAATTTATGTAGCGGTCTCTCTCACTGTTTAAACTCTAGTATGCTAAAGATAAAAGCCCACAACTACTCACTATACCACAAATCATCTCATTTTTTTACAATTGTAGTAACTTTTACATAATTAAAAAACGACACTTTGTGAGTGCCAAATGTTGCATCCAATTCTACATCCCTCTGGCATATTGCAAAATTATAATACGAGAAAGAATAAAAATCAGTGTTATTTTTCATTATTACACTTCATTTTAGGACATCAGATTTAGATGTCACTGTCTGGAAACAACCTCTAAGTGATGGGCAAGCACATGCCTAATAATGAGTTAGGTTGTATGTCATATGTTTGTCGCTGGCATGGTTGTGTCATGGCGACAAATCTCACGGTGTCACTCAGAGGGGTTAAATGTAATTAACGCGAGGACTGACTCCATCTGATGCTCGGCTGCACCACTGCCCCTCTAATTGCATTTCCCCTCCTCTATTCCCACCTGGTGAGCCCATTCTATCAATTCATTCACTCCCATTGGGGACATACCTCCACACAAATATGTAAATAAGAAAATAGTACTAGGTGTGTTACAGTTTGCTTGGATTGCAACATAGCACATGTTTGAGAATATACGTGCTATGCATGCTAACACGTGGCAGGGGTCCAAAGAGTGTGCATTTCAAAGCTGTGGAGTGTCCCTAAATAGCTCCTCTCATTTATAGCCCCACTGCAGGCTTTTATTGTCTGCTTCCATTTGGCACAAGCCTGTCTTCAGCACCTAGGCTTCTGATTATTATAGAGATGTACACTCTTGTTTCAGAAGTTTCCCTAAGCAAACGTACAGTTCACGACTAGAATTTAGGTTATCGTGGTTTTTTTTCTCCAGATATGGATGATGTCATCAAGCGTCACAGATTCAGGGATAAAATTGACCAACAACCCTCTTGTTCTGGTCATTCAATCGAGATCACACATCACAGTGTTCTTGTACGGTAAAATAACGGCAGCTGTGTTTGTCAGAATAACAATATCAGAAATTCAAAAATTCAAAAATATATGTTACATGAGTGTTGTGTGAAGCACGATTACCGTAAATTTGACGATCAATTTCTACAGATTTTTTTTACCAAAACTCATATTAGAAAAAAAGGAAATTTGTAATTATATTATACTTTGAAGACAACCAGATGGGGTTGTGGTTCACTTGCTTGAGTTCAGTTCGGGCAAACATGGAATCGATTCCCACTTGTGGCGGTGTGATTGTAAGAGCCAATGGTTGTCTGTCTCCTTGTGCCCTGCGATTCGCTGACAACCACTTCAGGGTGCCCCCCGCCTGCTCGCCAGAGTTGGCTGGGACAGGAACCCACACCCTTGCAGTCAAGAGCGCTGACTACTGAGCTACTGAAGACCAAATGGGGAAAGTATTGTGCATGTAGAGGTGTGGTGTCCAATTTGTATTGACCTGGAGCAAATAATGAAAATATCCCAGAAAATGGCCAAAAAAAGAACCTTAGATGCAACCTAAAATCTGTTGCATTTCTAATCTTTAAAACTAGAAGGAGTTAGTCTCTTAAAGAGTGCCTCTCCATTATTTCTAATGAATGTTGGAATTTCAATATTTTGGGACCCACAATATTTTGTTTTACAAAAATAAACTTGAATAATTACCTGAAAAATGTTAGGTTAACAGATGCTTATTTAACCAAATGTTCTCCATTTTATCATTGTTACTTTTACGGATGTTTGTTCTTGGTTTCTGATAAAATAAAAACTGCCCTCCCAAAATGTGATTTATATTCCAGTGCGATTTATATTAGTTGGTGTAAAGAAATCAACTATGGGAGCAATTATTAGAAAATGGAAGACATACAAGACCACTGGTAATCTCCCTCGATCAGGGGCTCCATGCAAGATCTCACCCCGTGGCGTCAAAATGATAACAAGAACGTTGAGCAAAAATCCCAGAACCACACGGGGGGACCTAGTGAAGGACCTACAGAGAGCTGGGACCACAGTAACAAAGGCTACTATCAGCCGCCAGGAACTCAAATCCTGCACGGACAGGTGTGTCCCCCTGCTGAAGCCAGTATACATCCAGGCCCGTCTGCGGTCCGCTAGATAGCATTTGGATGACCCAGAAGAGGACTGGGAGAATGTGTTATGGTTAGATGAAACCAAAATAGAACTTTTTGGTAGAAACACAGGGTCTCGTGTTTGGAGGAGAAGGAATACTGACTGAATTGCATCCGGAAAACAGCATACCCATTGTGAAGCATGGGGGTGGAAACATCATGCTTCGGGGCTGTTTTTCTGCAAAGGGACCAGGACGACTGATCCGTGTAAAGGAAAGAATGAATGGGGCCATGTATCGAGAGATTTTGAGTGAAAATCTCCTTCCATCAGCAAGGACATTGAAGCTGAGACGTGGCTGGGTCTTTCAGCATGACAATGATCCCAAACACACAGCCAGGGCAACAAAGGAGTGGCTTTGTAAGAAGCATTTCAAGGTCCTGGAGTGGCCTAGCCAGTCTCCAGATCCCAACCCCATACAAAATCTGTGGAGGGAGTTGAAAGTCCGTGTTGCCCAGCGACAGCCCCAAAACATCACTGCTCTGGAGGAGCTCTGCATGGAGGAATGGGCCAAAATACGAGCAACAGTGTGTGAAAAGCTTGTGAAGAGTTACAGAAAAAGTTTGGCCTCCGTTATTGCCAACAAAGGGTACATAACAAAGTATTGAGATGAACTTTTGGTATTGACCAAATACTTATTTTCCAACATGATTTGCAAATAAATTCTTTAAAAATCAATGTGACTTTCTGTTTTTTTCCCACATTCTATCTCTCGGTTGAGGTTTACCCATATTTACAATTACAGGCCTCTCTAATCTTTTCAAGTAGGATAACTTGCACAATTGGTGGTATTATTTGCCCCACTGTATGTATGTATATATATATATATATATATATATATATATATATATATATATATATATACATACATATATATAGATAGATATTTCTGATTAAGCCCTCGGAGTTTCGACATTCCTGGTGTAGGGAAGTCTTAATCCTTAAGACTTTACAATACATCATGTATGTAATTCCACTCATGTAATCAAGTTAAAAAATAACCTTATAAAGTTAAAAATACTCAAAAGTAAGTACTCAAGAGAACTTGGGAATTTGAGCACTAAAAATCAAAGTTATTCTTTTTCTACACTATAATCGCCAGCATGTTTAAAGCTGGTTAAGCCTGGAGTGAGTCACCGAGTGGAGGGGGTGGTTTCTGTTCATGTTGAGGCAGTTTTTTATATTTTTGCTTGAAAATGGTCCAATTGGGCTGATAGGCTTGATAAACAGGGATATACTCTCATACCAAAAATGACAACCAGACCGAGACACACTCATGTAGCTTATTATGGATAAAGATGTCCTCTCAAGGAAGGCAGACAGAGTGACGGCCATCTCGATTCATTATATAAGTTTGTTGGCAGGGCTGCAGAAACACAAAAACTGCTAACTGCACCAGACACACATTCATCGTTGCCCGAATCTGATGTTCTCAGGAATGGCAGCGAAAGAGTTAAATATACGACAGCTGGCTTGTCTGCTGCAAAAGATGCACAGAAGATGGAAAGGACCAAAATGGGATGGAGAGGGATATATGTAGATGTAGATGTATAACTGCCTGAATAATTCTCCAGTGAAAGCGGTCTACTTCGGCGCAGCATCAATAGAGACATTTATAGAAATGGACTACATTGCCAAAACGTTATGTAATGAATTAGGGAAAGACTAGAAATTCTGAGTTGTGAGGGGCATTCCACATATCTTAGAGGACGGCAGCTTTTGATTCTCTGAGATGGATTATGGAAAGGGTGGCAGGGAATGATTATGCGTCCTTTGATCGTGTTTAGCCAATTCAATTTCAATGAATTGGACATTTACAATAGCAACCAATGAGTTGACATGTTTTAAATTCATAAACACATTTGTAAATTTGGAACAAAAGTTCCAATAAATGCTCCTCGCAACTCACTATTTGTTTAAGTTATCTGGAATAGCTTGGCTGCTTTGATATAACCATGGAAATGCCAGGGAGAGAAGGACTGAAATAGCAGTGGCCATGCTTTCCACTTTCATTTTCCGCATTCCAAGATCCAATTTATACCATGCATACATTTCTTTTCATGACAATTGCTGCATTCTTTTATTATTGCTCTTCAAGATTTAAAGCTTGCCACTGTATTAAAAGGGCACATACATCAGTAAAAAATGGAAAAGACAAGCATGTACTGAACTTGAGAGGACCATTTACAAATGAAAGATACATTTGATCATTACTGCCAAGCCTTTTGACTGGAAAGGTAATTTATTTCAATTAAACAGCCATGCACAGCTTTCTCAAAGTGCTCTCCTGTACACGAACTTCAGTGAAAGGACTGTAAACTGCGAAGTGAAGTTGAGTGCACATAAAGATAATAGTGTTCGGTTTTGTTATTCATTCATTCATCTTCCGTACTGCGCAACCTCGTAAGGGTTGCAGGGGCTGCTGGAGTCTATCTGACTTCGAGCAAAAGGCATACTGGTACACCCTCGACTGATCGCCACTCAGACGTAGAGCACAGAGATGGACCACCGTTCGCACTTACAATTATCCCGCCACCAGCGGGAATCTGGCTCATTCCTGGCCCAATTCAGGCGTGTGAACGCCTATCAGGCGGCTGTTTTTTTTTTTAAACGTACACGGGTACAGTATTCTCTGCTGCTCCTCTGATGGTTCAGATCATAGGAGACAATCAGCAGATATCACATAACAAATGTATAGGAAGACCATGGTTTACGATGTCATTGACCTGCAATGTTTCGACTTTATGGCGCCGGCAAATCATCGGCTATTTTGTACCTAGAACCAGTGTTGTTGTCCATGTTTGTATGCCGGGAGTATATTTGCCTTTTTTTACCCCCTTTAATTCACATTACGCTCCAAAAGAAGAAAATGGTTCTTCTACCTATGCTGGCAAAAGAAAAGCAATTGCCATTGAAACACATCTTAATACCCTAAAACTACCTAGGGAAGTTTTGCGAGACATTGACTAAAATTGGTGAAGATTTATGATGGATTAGGACCCGAGTTAAACCACCAATCACCACACAAGCAAGGTGTATTTGCCCCCCTCATTTTTATTATGAGACCTCATACTGACATGCTGCACCGCTCCTGCACATGTCGCTTCATTTTGGACATTTCAGCAGTTCTGACAAAGTTGGGTAATGCGGCAACAATAACCGCAGCTTGATTGATCACCGTCATCGTTGGCAGCATAAGTCGGACTCTCCCTAAAGAGCTCATCTAAATTTAACGTCCTGGGGGAAGCCATTTCAATCACTAGGTCTCACACCTCAGCGGCCCTTTTCATTACCGTAACAGCCTTGACAGATAAGCGGGAATGCTTCAAAGGAAATGCATTGACGAATGCATTTACTCATGGATGTATACTAAGTGATTGAAAAGACATTGATCGGCTGTAAACAATGTCAAAAAGAGACGTGAGGGGTAAACACAGAGGGGAGTGCAACGAAAACTTTTTTTTCCAATTCATTTGGACTTGCAGTGGTAAAATGAAGTTTTGTTAAAATGTGAAAGATGTGAAACTATGAAGTAGGAATGTGTGAATGAAATTGTAATATGCGAAAGTTCAACGTTGCATCTTTCAATAAGTTTTTCATTCATTATTCATTAGTCTTCAACACCGCTCATCCTTCTCAGGGTCGCGGGGTACTGTAGTCTATCCCAGCTGACCTAAGGTGAAGGGTGGACTACACTCTAAACTAGTCACCAGTTGGTCGTAGGGCACACACAGACAACCATTCACACAATTTATTTATATATATAGTAAATATAAAGGAGGCTGGCCAGGAATGTACCTTCAAGTGTCAGTGCTTCCATGCTATTTTATGGGGATATATTGCCCTCATGCATTATTAAATAGTGTTTCATCGCCAGTAAATCATTCCCTATAGCACTTTAAAGGTGTAAGGTCGATGTTTAGACTTCATACATCCACTGCTGGTGTCAAAGGCATTGAGATGCTCACGACGAGTTGGAAAATGTGGGTGGGTGGATGTATATATATTGAGGCACTCTTTGCGTGCTGACAGGTAGATGTGTTTTGCCAAATTATGCAGGTCCATTCAACGTCCCCGTTCTCATCAAAGATTCAGCATCTGAGTGGTAAGCATCGTCATCCTGCACTGCCATTCTAGACATACTCATTTCCCAGATAAGACAAAAAAAACAAAGCAGTAATATACATGACAATTGTTGACTGGAGCCCGTTTCATCCTCACCCTCTATAGCAGTGGTCCCCAACCACCGGTCCATGGACAGGTACCGGTCCGCAAGCAATTTGTTGCTGGTTCATCAGCGAAATAAATATTAATGTTTTAAACCCCCCCACACACAAGGCACCATGGACACTCAAGTATGGCGATCATGAGTGCAGGGTGCTCTGCACCTCAGTGTTGCCAGATCACAAAGCTTCCAAACCAATCCAACCGTAAATATAACCCACTCAGTTCAGTGGGAAGTTCGCTTAATCTGTCAACACCGCTACTGCATGCACAAATACGAAGACAAGAAAAAGAGTGGAGTTGCACAAACTCCAATTTCTGACAAGGCTGTTTTCTCCATTATTTTTTAACAAGAGGTGCATTTTGGGCTATGTCAGAAATCACAGTCTTGCAAACGATAACCTCAAATGCAAATGAGCTTATTATGTCTAAGGATAGTATGACTATCTGCTTATTATGAAGAATTAAAATTCTCCTTTTAATATGAACACATTTCGGATCATATGACCAACATTTTCTTTGTCTCTCTTGCTTCAGTGCAACACACCTATAATGCGCATATGTAACTGGTGGGGTTCTGTAGCTCCAACAAGGTTAAGAACCACTGACCTAGAAGAAATGCTATCATTTCTCAAAGAATGTTCAAGAATGCCAGATGGGAAATGAAAGAAAATGTGTGAATTGGAAGCTTATGTTTTCACTGCAGCTCATTAGCGGCATGATGATTTGATTGAAATCCTTCTAAATGGGCTTTTTGCTGCTAAAGTGAGTTGCAAACAAGCGACGAAAGGGCAAAGTCAAAAGGGATGACACTCTTTTCTAAAACCATGTATGCTTTCCATACTTTCTGGAAATGTGAGTAGAAAAATGAAAGGAAGTCAAACCTCAAATGCACTATCAAGAATCAGGAACTTGACTAATGCTTAGTTTCAAACAACTCTGACATCACACCCTAACACACACATAACATATCCTGTTACCCTTTGTCAATCGCTCGGAAACATGATCCTATAGTTCTCGTCCTCCCCGTTCAATTGAATTTGACATCTATTGGCATCAATGGCATTCAATAACACCGGACAATTCTGCTAATGTTTATACATATAGACTTCCATATGTTCCACACTGGCGTGCTCCAACCGGATGATGTAATATGCAGTCAAGGATCTTTTTATGTAATGCATTTATTTTTAGCATTAAACAGAAATATATATTTTTTATCAGCAGCATTCCACCCCTCATGAATTTTGCATAAGACAGTGTTATATATTGCTTCATGATTTTGTGCGGGGGAGAAACAAAGAGCAATAGAAACGGATAGACGTGTGATTTACACAAAGCTGAACTTGGAGTTCAATTGGTGAAAAATGAATACAACACTGGTTACAAATATATCGTGTGACAACAGAAGCTTATTGAAACAATGCCACAGTGAATGTGTGCCATAGCGAAAGTTAAAGGCGGTTCAGTACTCGGCCGTTTGGTCGCTGGACTTTTGGTCGCCGGACGTTTGGCCGCCTGGAAGGTATTGATAATTACCATTTAAAAATGTTGCTCAAATTCCCTAAACACAAACTGCGAATTATTATTTAGTCATACTTAATGCCCTATTAATTATTAGGCTAAAGAAAAGCTCCAAATTTCCCGTACTTTTATTGTGTTTTGTTGGAGAACTTGTTAAGACCCTGACTGACGTACCTTCTTAAAGGGACAACTCATGTACATACAAACTCTTATACACTCACACATGCGCTCAGTGAAACGGCTCAGGCTGCTCAGGGCCATTGTTGGCTTTTATTGATGCGTAGACCGTGGTGTTTTACCTTGTTTTGTCGCGGGACTTTTGGTCGCCCGTTGTTTGGGTCCGGGCGACCAAACGTCCGCGACCAAACGTCCAGCGACCAAAAGTCCGCCGACCAAACGGCCGGTCACGAGGCGGTTCAACGAAAGATAGTGTATGACATTTTTTTCAGGGGGGGCCTGTTGTCAGGTGGGCTGGGCGGAGAATTAGATACCCTTATTTGTTTTTGTCTGCTTGTTTAAGTTTTATCTTTTTTCAAGCTTCAAAAAAAATGAAAGCAGAAAGAAAAACAGCAATTTTGATGGCTGGAATTTCACTGTATTGCTACCACATTACATTCCTTACGATAGAAAGGATGGTCCTTTTCCTCTTGCGCCTAGATGACAAAATGACCATGATTTTCACAAATAATTTGAAGCGTGGACATGTTCTACTACAGCACACTCTACATCAGCCGGTCTCAGATGAGCTCAGGCCTGGGTGTTGTTGATAAATGGCTTTTTCTCTACATGCTGGAGTTTTCAATTGTAATTGCATGTTGCAATAAAGTGTCAAGTGAGAATACTTTTCTGAGCGAAACTGAGCCTGTGTGGCATGATTTAATATGCTATCCCATCTTTTTTGGAGGAATGTGTTGCAGGGATCATATTATGATGCGAGAATATTTGCAAAAACAAACAATGCTGACCAGTTCGAAATATCATGTCTTTGTAATGTGTCGAATTGAATACATATAGAAAAGCTCTGCATTTTACAATCAAAAATTAATTAGAATTTGGTTTTGCAAAATAATTTGTGAAGGACAAGGTACATTCCTGTAACAGTAATCCAGATGCAAAAATAAATGACATGTATAGGGGTCATATCAAAACAACAGATGGTTACTGAAAAAGCTAGTTAAATCATTTCCATTTCCTTTTTCTGTCAAATTGTTTGTGTTTTCTGTACAGGAAGAAAAAAAACCTCTCCAACATGTCTCCGACCTGGGAAGCGAGAGACAGGCTGACAGAGATGAGATTTCAAGTACTGTCTGTCAAATGCAATGAAGGAAATAAAAGAAACGAGGAGAAACAAGCAGCAGGTATAAAGAGTGTCAGAGCCAAGAAACAAGCGGTTAGAGGGGGCAACAAGAGACACGATCTTGATTCGGTTTGAATCAACATCTTACTAAGGTTTTTAAGATTGAAACAAGAAAACCTCAGTTTCCTAAGAAGAAGGAGGAAAATGCCCAAAATCCAAAAAGCCTATCCTTAGGGCACTCCATATTGTGTAAGCCTTAACAATTGTTAGTTTAGACTTCCTGTCACTGGTGATTTGCTCAGAGTCTTGGTTAGACTTTCTAATTCTTTCGTGGCCAGATGAGGACAACCATCACTCTTGTGCAGTGACAGAACCCAACCAAGAATTGATAGGAAACTGTTGGGAGCATTTAATTAGTTGTGAAATACGTAATCAATGAAAATGCAATTCAGAGTGCTTTATGGTATACATTATCTTTAGGCATTTTTAAATGACATGGTATTATAAATCATACAATACAATATCATGGGTTGAAATGCATTCAATTCATAACAAATATAGATTCTTTGGAAAAAAAACACAAGAAAGCAAGCGTGCCTGCTTTTGAATTGCAAATAGGATAATGTACACACAGACAGACCTAAGGAACAAACTGTTGTTAGTTCACAACAATGTGCAAATAACGGAAAACAGACTACAGTCCTGAATGTGTTTGGAGAATAAAGATAGTCATGTGTAATAAATACGCTTTGAATACCAGCATTAACAATGAGATCATAATGAATGAAAATACTATTCTTTCTTGTTAGCATTAGAATTAGCATCCTTCAGAATACCACAGACATTAAATTTCAATGATTCAGATGACAGTAACAGACTATTGTTTTAGAGTAGATTATAATTTTATTTCATCCCGTATTCGGGAAATGTGTTGGTTGCAGCAGCAAGACAGACACAAGACACACAAGACATTGTAGACCTAGTTAAAAAACTGGAGCCACACACAGGAAGTCCACAAGGTGGGGACCTTCTGCAGACTGAGACTGAGGTTACCACACATTATAACATTACCACACACACACACTTCTTGTAACAAAAGGCTGTCAATCGACAACCATTCATCATCTGGTAAGGCTCTATCCTAAAGGACTGAATAGGTATCAAAACGTCTTTGACAAATGGACTCAACGTACCACCATATTAGTATGCTTAATTTTCAGTAGTCTAACTTTATAGATAAAGTATATTGTTAGCATCAGTGAAGAGAAAAAAGAGAAAGCAGGAAAACCACTCATTGGCAAAATTACAAATTCTGCAGTCATCTGCATTTCAGTCTTGTACAATTTGGGGATTGCTTTGGCATTTCTCAACGTGACTTACGCAAACTGGCTGCAAACTATGATGAATGCATCATTTCCTGTAATAGAGTACAGCTCATTTCACATTAATTTCAACAAGCACTCCAGGCAACCACCATCTAATAATAACACTGTTAAATGCTGCGGTTGTAGATGAATTGGGGAGGCTGCCAACGAATTATAATATTTCAACGCCATTGACAGGAATGGTCATCCAATCCGTTTGAACTGGGATCATTGAGAGTGCCAACAGTTGCATCCATCTCATTTGAAATGGCTTGAACATCTATATTCCTGTCACCCTATCATTTTTGTTTGTTTCTTCTTGTGACAGAATAAATATAAAAAGGTATAAATTCATTCATTATTTAACTTTCAGTATATGTGCCGCGTTGCATTAACACGTAAATTTTTGCTAAGTAAGGGGAATTGCAATCATTAATAAGGTGAGAAATTGGCCAAAGTTGACAGGTATGAAATTGCCTCTAGCTATAATTGGTTGTCCTTTGTCTCCTCGTGCCCTGTGATTGGCTGGCCACCAATTGAGGGTGTCCCCCACCTGTTGCCTGAAGTCGGCTGGGATGTAGGCACAATTCCAGCTATTGTTTATTAAAAAAAACTGCCTTTTTCGGAACATGTTGACCTGCTATACTACTGTATTTTATTGTTGGCATGATGTTGATCCTCTCATAGTACTTACTGTCTAAATAATGTACAATGAAAAACCAAAGAAAAGCAGAAAAAGATCAATGACGCCGTCGGTTTAAGGCAACCCCTTTAGTAAGAAATCAAAATGCAGGCACGCTCACACACGCAGACGTATCCACATTCAATCACGTGTTACAATAAAATCCATTTAAGCAGGCAGTACATATGCAAATGAAAGTCACGCAACACCGGCAGTGTGCCTGAACATCCGAGCAACGGACTTCCCTCAGATCAGGACAAGGTGAAGTAGCTCTCAAAATACATGTGTGCAGTGAAAAGAAAAAAAAGCTTGCCATGTGTCCGTAAACACAGTCATCCGGACTATTGCGCAATTCCTACGACACTTGTGCTGATCATGAAAACACAACCAAGGATGACACTCAAAGCCTCTTTTGGGGAAAAAACACAAAAAATTACTTTCCGTCAAGGTGCACTGTTGAATCCATTCGAAAACATGCCAACTTTGGTTTCACATCGACCTAGTCTCCATCCCTACACCTCCTCTGCGCATCTGTCATCATTCATTTAACATCCCGACTCATCCGCCTGTACAAATGTTCTCATCTGCCTCCTGCTGTTCACGTCAACCTTCAACTTCCTATTTAATCTCTCTCACCTTGCCACTCAGTGACTACTAAACTCCAAATCCACATTTTCACTTTCACACTCTTTTGCCTTGTATTAACCAGATCTGCAATCCTTTCAACACATCCTTTCATCATTTCACAACCACTCTCCATCTTTGTCCTTCCCCACCATGTCAATTTTGCACCAGCAGTTCTGCCACACTTGTACATTCCTGGAAGCATCCATTCCAAAGATGTGACACAGGAGGTATTCATCTAGTTCCAATTGTATTCTTTTTACCTTAAGTAGGCGTACAGATGGCAGGAAGGCTGCGTGGCACAGTTTCCTGATAGTCCAATTGATTGGCCGCGGCGCATCCAGTTGGTTCATGGTGCCCACTCTTCTGGGTACCGGGAAGCTTCTGCCTCCAGCACCAGGATCAAGGTGGGGCAGAAAAGGGAGAAGATCTCCAAGTCCCGGGGCATGACCCTCCAGGCGCAACCAGCGGCACCACTTGGAAGCTTCCCAGAGGAGATGAAGCCCCCTCTTGTCGGGTCCCTCTACCCACTAACCCTCGTCAGGACCACGATAATCATCGGAGTCCACCCAGGCGAGGTTGGAAAACCAGGAGCATCACTTTCCACTTTCGTGCAAGACGGAAACAAGAGTACACGGTATTTCCCCAAGTCGAGCAGCGGAACCGGAGATAAAGGCGCATGTGGAGTGAGGAGGATGTAGGTAGAGGAAGAGAGAGAGGGGGAGGAGAAGTGTGAGAAAAGAGGGAAGCGGTGCGCTGCAGAATAGCGCAGACGGGAAAGAGATGGATCGCGGAGACCGAGTGGCTGTCTTTTGATGATACTGACAGAGAGAATGAAGTACTGACTCTAAAATGAAGGGGGGACGAAGTAGTGAAGAGAGGGAGGCTAATGGTCAAGTGGGACCCAGTGGCCGTTTTTGTCTTTCACAAGGAATTTGGATGGAGACTGAATATGGAAGCAGACCGGGGGAAAAAATAGAGCCCTGTGTCTACAAGGAGTGCGACCTACTTACTGACGTGCAGATGCTCCTTAAATTGGTTCCGCGAGATATTTAAAAAAAGACGATGGATGATGCATTTGGACTGGCAGGACTGGCGATTTAATGATCACCGTCAATAGTAATAAAATTAACACGGCTGTTAAGAAATGTTGGTTACACTGGGGCTGCAAAAAATTACCATGTTAATTGTTAACTATTCATTCATTTTCTGAACCGCTTTATCCTCACTAGGGTTGCGGGGGGTGCTGGAGCCTATCCCAGCGGACTTCGGGCATGAGGCGGGAGACACCCTGAATTGATGTCCAGCCAATCGCAGGGCAGGAGTGGACGGACAATCATTCACACTCACACTCATATCTAGAGACAATTTAGAGTGTCCAACCCACCTTACATGAATGAACTTGAAATGTGGGAGGAAACTGTAGTACCCAGAGAAAACCCACCTAGACCCGGGGAGAACATGCAAACTCCACACAGCTGTACCGACCTGGATTCGAACCGAAGACCCCAGAACAGTGAGGCCGACGCGCTAACCACTCATCCGCCGGGCCGCCCCAATTGTTGACTAAGCACTGAATATTTTTGAGATTTTGATTCTAATGATTATATATGTATATTTGTTTGCTTTCTATTACTTTACTATAGGCTGAACATTTTAGCTGGAAATGTGCATCGGAAGCAAATAAAATGAGATGTTAAAATTTGAACTAGGAATGCTACATAACAGTCTCATTGTTATCCAATGCAAAAGCAAGTATGCTAACTCTAATTTTGATTTAAGTAAATTAAACACATATTTTCAATAAATAAATAGAAGATATTTAGTTTTTCTTGTTGTTGTTGCTGATGGAACAGTCTAAATTGTCCATATGTGAGGTTGTTTGTCTCATTGTGCCCAGCGATTGGCTGGTAACGAAGTATTAGTGTCCCCAGGATTGGGAAAATTTGTAGGTAGATTTTTAAAAAGTCTGATTAGGTATCAAATGCTGTAAATAGGCCAGACCCACAAATATTCACAAGAAAGTCATATTTGTCCCTTTACAGTGCTAGTCGTGGTGTCCACATTGTATAATGGAGTATTTATTACACCACACGACAACCAGCCTTTAAAAATCCATATATTCAAATTGAGGAATAAAAAATCCATAAACAAATCAGTCTGAATTAAAAACCACAGGGTTCAAAGCTGAGGAAAATACTAGCGTCTTATCATGCTTTTACATTAATTCAATTTAATAATCATCCAAGGCACCCCCACAGTATTTAAATAGAGTTTCAATGCCTTGGCCATTATTTGTCAGTAATTGCATGTTTATTGTTAACCGTAAGTAGTTAAAAAAAGTTCCCTTACAAGAAAAAATGCAAATGTAAGAGGTTTTAACAGCAATGTCCATTTCAAAATCACGATGGTTACATTTTCTCTAATTAATGAATCAAATGTACTGCCAAATAGTTTCAGATCACATTGTTTTAAATTATTTATACAGTGGCCCTACTTACGAATATTTTTACATATGAAATATTCAGGTTACAAAAAGCCTCAATCAGAAACGTTTTGTTCCAAGATACGAATCCAAGTTACAAAACGTCAAACGAAATCAAATATCCGACGAAATGTAAATACACTTCCTGTGTCTAGTATGTAAATATTTTTTAGTTGTCATGGTAGCGTTGCTTTCCCATTGGCTATCTCTCAACACCTCGCTGACCTCCAATTGACTAGAACGAAGCTGCGTATCTATGATGCCGGAACTGAGGTTGGCGCACTGTAGGCGCACATCAGAGCTGCCCGAACCCAGCAGAAAATGACGCCAGTCCAACCCAAAAATGGCACACTGGCATATGCAAGAGCCATAATTTTAAGATGTCTAGTTGTGTCTTTACGTGCGTGTGTACGTATGTTTAGGGCAGGGGTCGGGAACCTTTTTTTGATGGAGAGAGCCATAAACAATTCATATTTTTTTAAATGTTAATCCTTGAGAGCCATGCTCTGAATTTAAGTCAACATACATGAAAATGCCTTTTTAGTCACTTCACCATTTTTAAAGTACAAAAAGTCTCTGAATTATTTTGACAACATTGTTACGTTGCTAATCAATAAGTATCAACGAGAATATCTATGCAGAAGAGTGTAATGAAAAAAAAATGATTATAAGGCGCTGGGGTAGTGTCAATGCCATAATACCAACGTAACGCTCCTATTCCTGCACTTTCTCACCAGCTGTTTCTAAAGTTCACCTCACAGGTTAGCGGAGAGCCATATAAACCCATCAAAAAAGCCATATGTGGCTCGCGAGCCATAGGTTCCCTACCTCTGGTTTAGGGGTTAGCTGCCAATTGCAATTCCACCTCATTGGAAAATATCATTTTGTTTCTTGTTCATTTTAATGGCTTAATAAAGAATATTATAATTGTTTCTCTTTTTTTAGTACATACATAAATATTCATTTATTCATTCATTTTCCGAACCGCTTATCCTCACAAGGATCGTGGGGGTGTTGGAGCCTATCTCAGCTCAACATGGGCACCAGCTGGGAGAAACCCTGAATTGGTGGCCAGCCAATTGCGAGGCACAAGGAGATGGACAACCACTCATACTATCACACATGTACCTAGGGTCAATTTAGAGTGTCCAACCAGCCTACCAACCATGTTTATGGGATGTGGGAGGAAAGCAGAGTACCCGGAGGAAACCCATACAAGCCCGGGAAGAACATGCAAACTCCACTCTGTGAGGACTCACTTGGGATTGAACTCTCGACGCCAGAACTGTAAGGGATTAACCACTTGGCCACCGGCCCGCCTAGGCATAAATATTTAATTAAAAATGTACATATATACGTATATTATAATTTTTAAAGGGTTAATCTTAATTATCGTGCAATGACTTATACTAATTCAGTTGCTTGTCAATTCTTTTCTGTTGCACCCCCCCCCACCAGGAACAATTCAATTTTGCCCCCCATCAACAGAATAATAGTATTTTTCTATAAAATTCTAAGTACACCTCTGCATAACTTTCTGCGTGACCTCAAAGTAAGCGTGCCATTGCTTTCCACCGAGTGAATGTGCAATGAAACTTTATTCTCATCTCAGCTCATCTCATTTTCTGAACCGTTTTATCATCACTATGGGGATGCTGGAGCCTATCCCAGCTGACTTCGGGCCAAAGGCGGGGGACACCCTGAATTGGTGGCCAGCCAATTGCAAGGCACAAGGAGACAAACAACCATTCACGCTCACACTCATACCTGGGGCAATTTAGAGTGTCCAATCAACCTACCATGCATGTCTTTGGAATGTGGGAGAAAACCGGATTACCTGGAGAAAACCCACACAGGCCAGGGAGAACATGCAAGCTCTACACAGGTGGACCAATCTGGATTTGAACCCAGGTCGCCCCCACTGTAAAGCCAATGAGCTAACCACTCTCCGGCCAGGCCGCCCTGAAACTTTATTCTACAACGGCAAAAAGTTTCTTAATTCACAACCTCCCAGGTAACGGATCGCCCAGCTTCCTGACACAACCCACTTAAGCGGGAATCAAACAGATACCATCACAACAGCAGCAGGGCAGTCTGACTACTTATCCACCACCCGTGATAAATTAATGTTAACGAACATGCATTCATCTTCCATACCGCCCATCCTCAAAATGGTTGCAGGGGTTGCAGGAGCCTAATCCAGCTGTCTATGGGCGAAAGGCAGACTACACCCTAGACTGGTCGACAGTCGGTCATAGATGATCACTCACTCTCACAATCACTTCCACCGAGTGGGAATCAAACCGAGACTGTCCGCACTAAAGTCAGGCGCAAGAACCACTGCACCATCGGGTGGCTGTTAATGACTAAACAAACAAAAATACAACTAAGATAACAGCTGCAGTTAACTCTGTCGTGTAACTACACTCTTTTCATCCATTTGCTGTGAATTTAAAAGGATTTATCACAAATTGCACGTCCAATCCATTTGATTTAGAAGGGCTGACATTAACTAAATTGCTGGCAGCCCTCCCAGTTGAAATGGATTGGACATCTAGTATCGTCAATGGCAGCCAATGAGTTATTGAGGTCAGCTAAGTGTATGTGCAAATAAAAAAATGGAACAGTTTGTCTTAAAATGACAAACCTTTAGGGGAAAACCGAGTGATCTGCAATAAAAGCAAACTATTGTGTTTCTGCTGCCAGCAACATAAGTCAACTGAAGCACATCTCCAAATTCCCGCTTAAATTAAAGACAGGAATAGCTACAGAAAACTTCATTACAGATTAGCATAATCGCCTGATGGCGCTCACATTGTTGTTACTATATGTGAAGTATCCCACTTTGCCTTTGAGCCTGCACTTCCAAGTCACAGTTGACAGTCAGCCACTGACATTAAGAATCTTCAGCTCACCTCCCACCGCCTCGCCTTCTCTAGGGGCCTCCCAGACCTCGCAGGAGCTGTCCATCATGTGCAATGCTATTCAGTGGGGGGACTTTGTGTGTACTCTGTACATACAGTATGTGTGCTAAAGTCTTTCATTACAAGCCACCTTTGAGTTTCTACTTCTTTTTCTGTACAGATTTTGACCGGTGCAGAAAAAAAAGAATGATGTCCTGTCCTTTTACATCAAGCGTGAAATACAAATCTGCTCTATCACTCTCTTGACTCTAGATGGCAGCCTACAATTGCAAAATAACAACAGACCAAAAGCTGCAAACCCAACATTTGCGTGTACAATGTACATAGACGCAAATGTACTTGGGTCTGCAGCTTTTGGCCTGATGTTATTTTGCAATGTAGACTCTACATTGTGCTCCCATGATTTTCAAGGCCTTTTCCTTTGCACCACAAGATGGCATTACACACATACAATTAAAATATTCAAATCCAAAGGGGAATGGGGACACTAATTCCCATTTCCCACAATATTAACATATATTCAGGCCCTCGCCGACAAGAAGACTCAACAAGATGGTCTCACAAGTGTTTCATTTCCCCCAAGGCAAAATTAACTTGACAAATGTGCAATTTTCTGAGTGCTTCAGAATCAGATGGTGTTGGGACAACAATAAACATATGGAAATGGAATACAACACTCATAATTATTGGCATTTTCAAGATATAGTAAACTTCATTTTCCCTACAGCACGTAAACATATTTTTGGCTCTTTTAAATAATGTGTATGTTCTGTATTTCTAAGTTGTCCTCATGTGTGGTTTCCAAATTGTACATCGCAGAGTGACGTGGAGCAACACTCAATAGGTGTTTCATGACAGCCGGTCTCCTTACTGGGGCAACAGGACCAGCAGACCCAGTGACACCATCTATTTGCCCAGTGACAGGAGTGACAGCGAGCTCCAGTACTACTTGTCAATCACACAAAACCAAGCAGTATGCTCTTGAAGAGACGGGGTGCAAACCAAGTTAGAGACTTGGTAGATGCATTCATGTGTCATTAACTTATTGGCTGACAGTGACGGACGGCTGGCAACAATTGAAAGGATTTATCGTATTTTCTCGCAAATATGCCGTACAGTACGGTTTATATGGGCACAAATTAGACTTGACATGCACGAAACTGCAAGGTGACAAAGATAAAATGCCATAACGCAAGACAATGCGGCCGATACGGTCATTTATTTCAAAATAGAGAAAAGATAAACAGATAAAGCGCTTAACAAAATATATTTTGACATCTATGAATGAAATTCAAGAAGAAGAAAAACGTATCTTGCATAAAACGTGAAAAAAACTCACTTACTTGTGCCTGCCATTGCTTGCTCAGGTCGCCACCATTTTACCTAGGGATGACAAACTAGACCGCTACGGACACACTTCCTGGTTGTACTGCTCACGTGACTTCCTTTTTGAAGTTGTCTACGTGCAGGCAACACCTTTTAGGAATGTGCAATCCAGCAATCGATTTATACAGTATCTCAGAAATAACACGTGCGATGATTTTTATGAAGATTTTCCCTTCAAAGTAACACATTTGTACTCCCTATTAAAACCATGAATATGGAGGTGACAATTGTGAAACAGGGGGCGTCTTATATGAGAGAAATTGTAAAATTCAACAATTTTAAGGCAATTTTAAGGGTTCGGCTTATACGCGGAGGCGGCTAATATGCGAGAAAATATGGTACTATAACCTGTTTGCCTAATGCTAATTTACAGTAAAGATGCAATAGACAGGCTAATATAAATTAACAGTGCATTGCGGTTTTTATGGGCGGAATAGTAGAAAATGGTAAGCACCTCTACCTTCTGAGATTGAAGATTGAATCCCTGGTGGGTTTCTGTATGGAGTTTGGATGTTCTCCCCGTACTTGTGTGCGTTTTGTCCGTGTACTCCGGTTTCCTCCCACATCCCAAAAACTTGCATGCATGGTAGGGTGACTGATCACACAAGTCTGTCACTTGTTATCAGTATGTGTGCATGGTTGTTCGTTGGACTGTGCCCTACAACTGGCTGGGAACCAACATGGTGTCTCCCGGTTCTTCTTCACAGTTGGCCGGGATAGGCTTTCAACAGCAAAGTGACTTTTGTGGGGATAAGCGGCTCGGAAAATAAATGGAGCGGTGTTTAACTCATTGCTCACAATTGAACATGATATATGTCCAATGCATTTAAACTGAGAGGATTGGCTTGGAGTGCTTATGTTTCAGTGTCGTTGACGGCACGAGACGTTTAATACATTTTGACTGGGAGGGAATCTTAGTTCACCACTTCCAGTGACAGTTAATATTTATAGAAAAGGAATCGAAGAAGACTAGCAATACAGCTATATTGGCACTTCATCTACTAATGTAGGGTACTGTCCTTTTTTCAAAACACTTCTGACTATGGTGGGCCCAAAAAATTACAAATCAAATATGAAAGGGCAATTTATTTTATTTTATTTTCTCATGTATAGCTCCAAATAATATTTCTATTTGTGAGTCATATATACAGTGGTACCTCGTCATACGACCGTTCGTCATACGGAATGCTCGTCTTACGGGGGAAATTTCGATCGAATAATTCGCCCGTGATGCGGTCAAAATTTCATGATGCGACCAAGCCAGGTCGCCATGGCATTTTTTTGTTTTTGCATCTCTTTCGTGTAAAAAATATGTCTACGAGCACTGGTGGGCGGACTTTGCATTTCCACACCCGTTTTCCCCCCACTTGGTCTACATTTACATACCAGGTAAACAATACGTATTACAATGGATCGGCAAAGTTTTGCTAAGAAAAGGCGACCTTTGACAATGGACATGAAACGCGAAATAATTGAAAAACATGAGCGTGGGGTACGTGTTGGCCAGCTTCCGCTGAAAGTGACGTTGGAACAGCAGCCCCTGCTGCACATGATGAACTCGTGGATGATATCATGTCGCTTGGAAATTCCTTGGGGCTGGAGGTTGATGAGGCAGATGTGAATGACCTAATCGCCGAGGACCACGAAGAACTCATGACACAGGATTTAATCGACCTACAGGAGCGTGAATATTTGTTGCCGGAACTTAGTAGCGAGGAGGCGGTGGAAGAGGCGGCTACAAAAGATATCAAAAACATGCTCGCGAAGTGGCAAGAGGTTTCGGATTTTATTGAAAAGACTCACCCTGACAAACTGGCAAGTGGTCGCGCATCATCGTATTATGATGACATTTGTATTCAACATTATCGAAATATTTTGAAGGGTAGACAAAAACAAACAACGCTTGATGCGTTTGTTTTGAAGACTTCGGCGGAGCGGCCAGGTGGTGTCAACCCGTAGAACTAAGTAAGGTAAAAAAGATTACAACTAATTTAGAATTTAGTTTTGTTTGAAGTTACATTAAAGGTTGAGTGTCTGTTTTTTTAGTTATCCAAGTTAATTTAAATTTGTTTGTTCGTTTAAGAGTGCAATGTTGCCGTGGAGAAAGTCACCCCGAACAGTCCCCCCCCCCCCCTCCGCCTCCGTGTGTGTTGTTCTCTCCCCTCCGCGAAATGTGTCTAATTTTACTCTTATTAAACACATTATTACTATCGAACCACTCGTTATTTATTACTTTGTTAATAGATGGTGAATTATAAGAAATAAAACATGTTTTCCAATCCAATATCCTGTTTTTGGTGTTTTCTTCAGATAGTTGGAACGAATTAATTTGTTTCCCATTCATTTCAATGGGAAACGTTCGTTCGAGTTACGAGAACCTCGTCATACGAGCTCAGTTCCGGAACGGATTAAGCTCGTATCTCGAGGTACCACTGTACATTGGAAAAAACTCATTCTTTCTTTTTTAATTTGCTAAACAAGATTGTTTCTGATGAAAGGCACATAATAAATGTGTTGTCTGTCCCTTTAACTAGAAATTCTTAAAGGGGGCACAAACCATCAATGTTTTTTTTTTTGTTTTGTTTTTGTTTTTTGTGCAGCCCTAACGATCCGGCAAAATATTTATATTTACTATTCACAGACAATGAGACGTCCAAATTATTTTCTGTTCTCTAAAGCACTGAAAACTATGATTGAGTACACGTTGAAAGGCATAAGTATCATCTGTGGATGAGCTGATCCATCCAGAAAGTATATTCTTACACCTAGTAGAAATATTGTTAGATATATGGAAAAATGTGACTGAAGGTATGCGCTAACAAAGTTTTGCGTTCTGGATGGACGCTAGAAAAAGCTTTTATCAAATTTGGCTGCCTGTGTGCGCCACTTATTCTCAGGATGACAGTTCAATAGCTCTGTGAATGCACACGCACACACAAACACAGCGACCCCCTACTTGTCTTGCCCTGAGGAAGCAGGAAGACCTCTGCTGTGTCGAGTATCGTCCTCCATCTGGAGACGGGCAATGATTACGATCACGTGTATGCTACCGCGTTCATAGAAATGTTGATTTTTCGGCTTTTTTAAAATAGACTTCTTTGTTGCTATGGTAGCAATCTTTTGCATTTAACATTTGACAATGAAAATCTTTTTAAATGTTTTATTTCTATTCCGGAACATCAACATTTACCCACAGCAACACAGTTAGACGTTATCAGCTGGGTAAACGGTGCATTTGACCAGACAGCCTTGTGGTTGATTTTCCAAACAAGGTAAGAGGATGGCAAGTATTTGAAATTATGACACAATTTAAACCATTTGAACTGGGATTGGATGCTTCCAGGCCTTCCCGGTTTAAATAGTCTTTTGCCAGTAATAGCAGCCAATTTAAAAAAAAAACTCAAATATTGCAAATAAAGAAAAGAATTCTGATGAAGTTGCTGCCTCCGCATTTAGAAATAAAGCGTTGAAGGTCCCTCTTCTTAAGGATCCTTTGCTAGCGCCTCTGAAGGTAGTCACTACAATTGCAATTACAGGATAGCCACTCTACCTCCTGATCCTGAGGAGAAAAACAAAAACTGGGCAAGAAAAAACTAAAGTGGAGATTTGATGCAGGCTGCCGGAGCATTCCTACAAATATTTTTAATAATGAATAACGTCTGAATAGTTAATGGTCGACCCTAAAAATTCTGACTGTCTAGTCATTATTAGAGCTAGGCGATATGGAAAAAAAACATTTTTTAAATCACAATTTACCTAAATGCTTAATTATTTAAAGAAAAACATTAATACAAGACACAGGTCTTTTTTTGTTTTGGTGTCTGATTATTTCCCAGTGCAGTAGTAGTGGTGGTGGCTATGCATGTCCACTTTTATTAATTCATCTAATCCGACATTCGACATATATGGCCATCGGTGTCTCTGAAACATGATGAGCCTTTCCAGTTCAAATGGATTAAACATCTATTACCAGGAATGGCAGCCAATGAGTGTGCTTGATTTGTTTCCGCACCATATGTTTGTGTTGTGTGGTCATTTTCCACACCCCTGATTTCCTAGTATAGGGACATCTTGTGGTTGTTCCACATGATTTATTTAATAGTAACAGCAATGTAAAGTTGATTAAAGTATGTTTTTAGAACATATTATAAAAATCAATGGTAGAAGGAATTAACACAATGCATAATTTACTATCATTTTGACTAAGTATATAATCAAATGCATTGATATATGAAATAGAAGTATGAGAAAGATAATATACAGTAAGTTGTATATATACCTCACAAAGCTAAATACATCTGTATTCACATGTCCAAGTTGCTTAAGATAATGGCTCTTTTGCATAAAACAACGGAAGTGTGCAAGCTTCGCGGAAATGGTTTTGCATTTGTGTTCTATTAGTGCTAAAAAAACAATTTTCCCTACTCACTCGGGTATCATTGAGAACAGTTAATATGCTGGAACCAATCAGCCTGAAAGGTGCCTTTTTAAATTCATTACATCTTTTAACTGAAGGCTTAGACTGCACAGAAAGTGGATGATTATTCAGTCTGCTATTCCATGAAAAGTCGCTCTCAAAGTCAACGCAAATTTCGATGTGGAGGTTCTGTAAGAGATTAACCGGCTCTTATCGGATCTAAATGTTCGTAATGTAAGATTAACGTTATTCAAATATTGCATGAAGTGCTACAATGGTTCTCCACATGTTACAAGAAAGACTAGTGGTACGCTGACTCCCTCTATTGGTACGCAAAAGACTGAATAAAAAGTTCAAATGACCATTTTTAATTCACTAAAGAACGATGTTCGAATCATTTGGTTTGACACACCTGCAATACAGTCCATTAATCACAATTTGGTTGTATTCAACTTCAACAACAAAAGATCCACATTTAATGTTTAGGATATTCATGCAAAAATTCATTTAGTATACCGCTTATCCACACAAAGGCCGTGGCGTTTCTGGAGCCTATCCCAGCCAACTATAGCAAGTAGTCAGGGGACAGTTCTGGTTAATGCACAGTTAAAATAATGTATTTTTTTCATTTGTCTGACCCTTTTGCGCACTGCTCTGACTGTAATAAAAACCACCTTTAAAATATTCATTTTTTTATATAAAAAAAGACAATTGCAGTTTTATCTATATTTAAGTTATTTTAATACATGAAATGAAAATAGTAAATATAAAATACAAATAAACGAGAAAATATTCACATTTAGCCGCCTCGTGGTTTAGAGGTTCACTCGCCTGACTCCGTGTGGGCAGGCACGGGCTCGATTCCCGCTGGTGGCGCTATGATTGTGTGTGCATATGATCGTTTGTCTCTGTGTGCCCTACGGCTGACTGGTGGCCAGTCCTGGGTGTAGTCTGCCTTTCGCCCGAAGTCAGCTGGGTTAGGCTCCAGCAACCCTTTCAAGGATGTGCAGTGCAGTGTGTAATATGAATGAATGAATGAATTTACTTTTTTTTCTTTTTTATTTATTTAAAAAAATTAAATAAATGTATAAAAATGAACAAATTGAGAATATTCACAATAAATAAACTATGCCTGCAATGAAAAGGATCCATATTCAAAGTATTTAGCTATGAATGCTCTTTTTTTGTGTGCTATTGACGAAACTAGATGTCCAGTCCATTTTAACAGTAAGGCCAGCCAGCAATCATTCATTGCTAGCCACTCTCAGGCTAAATGTATTGGACATCCAGCACCATCAGTAGTGTCAAATAAGTAATTTTGGCCTTTTATGTATTCAAAGAACCCTTTGTTGTGCCAGTCACTGAAAAGTGTTTGATAATCACTAGAGCATTTGACAATGTTTATAATTTAACTTCATCAAGACGCGAAACATATTGAACACCTGACCTTTCCTGTCACTTTAAAACAAACGGGAGCTCCACAAGCTGAAAAATGAAGCCATCCCTGAATCAAAAGATCAACATTGTTCAAATGATGAATGGTAGGGTGAGACAGAATGTGGAAAAAAAACAGAAAATCACATTGTTTGATTTTGAAAGAAATTATTTGCAAATCATGGTGGAAAATAAGTATTTGGTCAATACCAAAAGTTCATCTCAATACTTTGTTATGTACCCTTTTTTGGCAATAACGGAGGCCAAACGTTTTCTGTAACTCTTCCCAAGCTTTTCATACACTGTTGCTGGTATTTTTGCCCATTCCTCCATGCAAATCTCCTCTAGAGCAGTGATGTTTTGGGGCTGTCATTGGGCAGCACAGACTTTCAACTCCCTCCACAGATTTTCTATGGGGTTGAGATCTGGAGACTGGCGAGGCCTCTCCAGGACCTTGAAATGCTTCTTATGAAGCCACTCCTTTGTTGCCCTGCCTGTGTGTTTGGGATCATTGTCATGCTGAAAGATCCAGCCACGTCTCATCTTCAATCTCCTTGCTGATGGAAGGAGATTTTCACTCAAAATCTCTTGATACATGGCCCCATTCATTCTTTTCTTTACACAGATCATTCGTCCCAGTCCCTTTGCAGAAAAACAGCCCCAAAGCATGATGTTTCCACCCCCATGCTTCACAGTGGGTATGGTGTTCTTCAGATGCAATTCAGTATTCTTTCTCCTCCAAACACAAGAACCTGTGTTTCTACCAAAAAAATCTATTTTGGTTTCATCTGACCATAACACATTCTCCCAGTCCTCTTCTGGATCATCCAAATGCTCTCTAATGAACTGCAGACGGGCCTGGATGTGTACTGGCTTCAGCAGAGGGACACGTCTGGCAGTGCAGGATTTGAGTCCCTGGCGGCGCATTGTGTTACTGATAGTAGCCTTTGTTACTGTGGTCCCAGCTCTCTGTAGGTCATTTACTAGGTCCCCCGGTGTGGTTCTGGGATTTTTGCTCACCGTTCTTGTTATCATTTTGACGCCACGGGGTGAGATCTTGTATGGAGACCCAGATCGAGGGAGATTATCAATGGTCTTGTATGTCTTTCATTTTCTAATAATTTCTCCCAGAGTTGATTTCTTTACACCAAGCATTTTACCTATTGCAGATTCAGTCTTCCCAGCCTGGCGCAGGTCTACAATTTTGTCTCTGGTGTCCTTCGACAGCTCTTTGGTGTTGGCCATAGTGGAGTTTGGAGTGTGAGAGATTGAGGTTGTGGACAGGTGTCTATTATAGCGATAATGAGTTAAAATGGATGCTATTAATACAGGTAACGAGTGGAGACCTTGTTGGAACTCGTTAGAAGAAGTTAGACATCTTTGACAGCCAGAAATCTTGTTTGTTAGTAGGTGACCAAATACTTATTTTCCACTCTAATTTGGAAATAAATTCTTTAAAAATCCAACAATCTGATTTTCTGTTTTTTTCCTCCACATTTTGTCTCTCATGGTTGAGGTTTACCCATGTTGACAATTACAGGCCTCTCTAATCTTTTAAAGTAGGAGAACTTGCACAACTAGTGGTTGACTAAATACGTATTTGCCTCACTGTATATATACATATGGAGAGAGAGAGAGAGAGAGAGAGAGAGAGAGAGAGAGTGAGAGAGAGTGAGAGAGAGTGAGAGAGAGAGTGAGAGAGAGAGTGAGAGAGTGAGAGAGAGAGAGTGAGAGAGAGATGGATGGATATAGATATATACTGCTATCAAAATGTTGCTTTCTCTCAATTATAGGTGTCTTTTTGATGACGCAAATGCCACAAAATATGGTAGGTTCAACACAATTTTAAAACAGCACTATAGTATTTCTCTTTAGAAACGTGATAACTTCATTGCAATCTGTTAATACCTTTAGCTCCAAAAGCCCTGTTGTCAATTCAGAGATCTGCACACATCCGCACACACCACCCAGTACACAACCACACTTTAGTGCTTGCCGAGCTAATCTTCTGAGTCAACAGAGCAACGCAGACACAGCTCAGTGTCACAAGGTGCTGGAATGATCATTTCATTCCAAATCTGTACACCCGGATGCCATCTTAACTCAATAGCTGCCATTGACGGGGCTAGACGTCCAATCAATTTTAGAAAAAAAAATTGGCCAGCATTATTCAGTGTCATCATCACAAAAGCAAAGACTCTTTGAACTCAGTGCAGTGTGAATTGAAACAGATCTAAAAAGCATGCAGAGCCTATTCCTAGATTAGTGTTGCAAGTGTAAGTGCAGCAGCCTTCAAGTCACTATGGCAACATAAGAATAGCCTGTTTGTGTAACCACAGTCTTACAGTTTGGGGTAATAAACGTTTACTTAAGCATTTCATTAAAAAGTTATAAAGCAGCTTTATCGCAGCAAGCATTGCAGTCTTAAAGCCCACTGCATCAGACGCTTTGCCTGGTTGTTGTTGTTCAAAGGCACACGTCAGTGGACCTTCATTCGTAAATGTTGATATAGCAGTAAAGCATGTATATATTTAATTGTAAAAATGACAAGGCTCGATTAAGAACATATCATGCTTTCTCTACATCTCAGTAAGACGAAAGCTGAGTTTGTAGTTTAGTGCTGAACATTTTTTGCAATATATTAAAGACTTGAGATTTTTTAATTTTGCAATCACTGCCTGCAAAAATCAATGAAGGCTAGTGTTTTGAAAGACAGCAATGGGGAAAACGGGGATCAGATTTAATTTTGCAATAATTCAATTGAATCTGAGCCATCTAAATGGAAGCTATCTCCAGCCGAGGCACGACTGAGCATCTGAAAAAATTCTCCCTCTCAGGCATTTCTGCTGTTTCACTCGCCCACTGCCTGAATGAGAATACATTAGATGAAGAAACTCCAATTATAGAGCTTTGATCAGAGCCCGGGCTGCAAATCTGACAAACGCAAGCCACTCAAATAGAAAGCGTGAGATGAAATCAGCTTTTAAAAAAAGCACTCTGGCTGGGTTCAGTGCCTTCCTGACCACAAAAAATACTTTAAAAAAAATAAACACAAAATGAGGGAGCCTAATTTAAATGCACATTAAACAAGTTCAACAAAAGTCAAAGTGTAAAAATGTTTCAGTTAAGTCATTGAAACATGCCTTCACACCAAAACCACAATTCTTCTTGAACACGATAAGACCCATTAAGCTGTTTGGCTACCATTGATTCAATGTCCGTGGATTGATCGTAGCAATCGTACCAAGTCCAAATGGATTGAATTTATTACTGTTCTTGGATGATTTCCAGATTAAATTTTAGTAACTACCACAACACGTACTATGTACATATAGCTATGTTGGGAGAGCTGTGTTTAGAACATTCCTTTATTAATTTTCTGCTACGAGGGTCGCAGGGGGTGATGTAGCCTATCCCAGCTAACTACAGGCACCAGGCGGGGGACACCCTGAATCGGTGGACAGCCAATTGCAGGGCACAAGGAGACGGACAACCATTCACGCACCAGCCAATTTGTATGTTTTGGGGATGGAGGAGGACCTGGAGAACCCGGAGAAAACCCACGCGAGCCTAGGGAGGACGTCCAAACTCCACACAGTGAGGACCGACCTGGGATCGAACCCTCAACCCCAGAACTGTGAGGCCAACACGCTAACCACTCCCTCATCGTGCCACCGTGTTTATAACTGATATCAGTAAACAAATGCAATTGATTAAAAAAATTAATTTAAAAAAGAAAAAATATTAGGGGAGCCATTTAAGCAGGCTAATTATGAATTATTTACAAAATAGTTATTTTAAAATCAATCCATAAAAAAACTAAAAAACCAATCCAAAATAGATTAGACATCTATTGCCGTTAAGTGCAGCCAACGACTTGGATACTTCCAGCCGTTTCCACTGTGGCTAAGGATGTCAGTCAATCACACACAGCATCACCGCCATCAAAAAAGCCATCATATTTGTGCAATCTACTGAAACCTGCTAAGCGGATTACTACATGTCGTCCGTCAGTCCAGTCTTGGGTTTATGACTCAACTCAGCACCTCACTAAAGGAAGTGGAGATAAAAGAAGTGGCTTCAATGCCACACAGACAGGCCAACTACTTGGTACGCACACACTGCGTAGCGCCACATGACATCTTTCCACTTCCCTTTGCTTTTAAAATGAAAATCCTTTTCATTAGTGCGAGGCACATTGTTAGACACTAATAATTCACTAATTATGTCACTTAACTAGCACCATTCTTAACAAGTGATAATAACTCTCTAAAGGGTACACTTTCAGTCTAAATCAGCTGGGAAAATTCATGATAACATATTAGTAGACATGCTGTTAAAAAAACTATTCGGCGTGCCCATGGGTGGCTGGGATAGGACTACAGCACCCCTGACCCTTGTGGGGATAAGCGGTACAGATGATCAATAAATACTGTCACAATTAAATGAAACAATGACAACGTATAATAATAATGGGATATTTTAAATGTTTGTTGTTCAAGGTGCTCATCAGTTTGATCTGAAACAAGACAAATATATTGTATTCAAGAATATGCCTTCACCAGACCATCTGCGCTATTGACTGTTACTCTCACAATTTTTATGAGAGCAGTTCACACTACTCTGCAGTGATGAGCTACAGCACCCACATATGTCTGCGGAGCAGCAATTGTTATTCTTCATTTGTAATAAAAGTGAGATGTGTTGTATTGTTGTTTCCCAAAAGTGAGATACATTACATTTCTGTTCCCCCACTATTCAATGCCTTTCCAATTATTTAAAAAAGAAAAAAAATGAGGTAAGATATGAATCATATTATTACTCCAGTTATTCAAGTAAAATTGGTATCTTCGAAGAAAAAAAGGTTTTATTTATGTTTTGGTCAGATGAATTGACGCAGCAAAGATCATCCTAACTATTATCCTTGTATAACCTTGCCTTTGCCACTGTCGCAGTCTCCACATGGACAAAAGACAGTAGCAGGAGGACTCTGAGTAATCAGCCATACAAAATTAAATATTTTGCATGATAATAGTCAATGCCCTGACCAAGTGTCTAGTGCCCAAACTAATTTAGTTAGAAAACATAAGCGGGATGAACGCAACATTAAAATCAGTTGCTTTCAATGACCAAATCCAACTATTCTAAGCTTTTTAAAACTCTTCAGGGGGTGGGGGGCACTACACCGGTACACGGTCGATTGGTCGCCGGTCTTTTGGTCGCCGGTCTTTTGGTCGCCCGGAAGGTAAGTGATAATTACCATTTAAATCGTTGCTCAAATTTCCTAAAGACAAACTGCGAATTACTATTTAGTCATACTTAATGCCCAAGTAATTATTAGGGTAAAGAAAAGCTCCAAATTTCCCGGACTTGTATTGTTTTTTGTTAGAGAACTTGTTAAGACCCTGACTGACATAGCTTCTTAAAGGGACAACGCATGTACAAACAAACTCTTATACACTGACACGTCGGCTCAGTGAAACTGCTCATGGCCATTGTTGGGTTTTATCGATGCATAGACCGTGTTGTTTTACCTTGTTTTGTCGCCGGTCTTTTGGTCTTCGGTCTTTTGGTCGCCGGTCTTTTGGTCACCAAAAGACCGCAAACAAAAGACCGCGACCAAAAGGCCGCAACCAAAAGACCGCGACCAAAATACCGCGACCAAAAGACCGGCAACCAAAAGACGGCGACCAAAAGACCGGCGACCAATCGACCGCACACACACTACACCAAAAGACAAGAAAATGGTTTGGGAGAATGAAGATAGCTTCATCAGGCCGCCATGTGCCACTCTCACTCTCACTTTGTTAGTCTTGGCACTCGTGTGATTCCATAGAATTGTGAATGGTAGCTGAGTAAACATACGTACACACGCTTGTCAACACACAACTTAAAATGAGGTTACGCACACTCAGAAAAACTCGAGAAAGTATTCTGTGAAAAACCAGGGCCAAAGGCATACGGATTAGGAACTCATCGCCGACCGGAGCTGATGGTCCCGGAGAATATGAAAAAGCACAGGAAAAGAGGCTTTCTGTAGAACGGTCGCTCTTATACTCCGCTGCGTCCCCATTTCGGGCCAGCTCTAGCATCCAGGCATACGCATCGAACGCACCATTTTGGGTTGGACCAACGCAGTGTTCCCTTGCCGCACGGTGGCCGCTCCGCTGTACAAGCAGGCTCTCTTCTACAGCGTGCTAACCTTTCAGCTTACTGCCACTGAGTGGGAGGCCAGCAAAACGTCTATTAAAATGTAAATTAAAAAATAATTCAATAAATAACAGATACAGGACGTTTATTTATGTTTTGGGGATGTTTGATTTCTTTTCGACGTTTTTCAACTTTTTTTAGTACCTTCGAACAAAGGGTTTCCCATCAAAGCTTTTCATAACCTGAATATCTCATATGTAGAAGCATTCGTAAGTAGAGGTACCACTATATGTCAGAGATTAACAGGTGATGTCATGAACTTGATGGGATGGGTTTAGTTGTTTTTTCTAACTTGTTGCTAAAAGTGTATTGTAGTGGTTGGCATTGAATGATCATGTTTCAGTGCCGTTTACGGTGATAAAGTTCAATCCCCTTTGAATGGGAGAGTTTGACAGCAAATTACCACTCTCAGCCCTTCCAGTCAAAAGAGATTAGAAGTCTACCACTCTTAATGGCAGCCGATAAGTTAATAGCTGTTTGCGGTTTATCTTATTTGCAAAGATAATCACCACAGACATTTGGCTAAACATCACCATTGGAAATGGGAGCATACTAGCAAATAGTTCATTGTGACAATCTAATTACTACGCATCATTTGGCTAAAACTGTGACATAATTGGGTATTTTTATTTCTTGAGACAAGGCGGCCTCATCAACTCTAGACCAACAGGGAAAGCAGAGAAATGGGCCAAACCAGAGTTTAAAGTGGAGCTCCAATGCCAGGGGAGAGATGACAGTGGGCGAAGTGCCTGATTTCAATACCACTCAGTCCAACTGTGTCACAAGATGTCAGCCAAACAGCACAAGGTTTGTGAATGGCTGCGGGATTTAAGGCTACCCAACCACCCCCACAACCAAACCGACTTCTTCCATGATCTGCAGATGGCTCTATCATCTGCAGGGCATAGCAATAATGACACAGATGCTAAAAATAATGAGTTCAAGGTAGCAGTTTTCCACCATTCCACCATCACTTCTCTGTTCTCCAGGTTTGGCAGGACACATAATAGGAGGGGGGCAGAGTCAATCACCCAATCTTCTGCCTGTGAAGGTGAGGTAGTTTGACGTATACAAAACTACTGTGCACCAGAGCATAAATCAAGTTATACCCTGGAGCTTTGACTCATTTTACGAGTTGACCAAAAGAACGTTAAAAACGGTTGGTCAAGTACTGCCCCCTATTAAGTTGTGAATATTTAACATTTTAGACACATGAGCCATTGTCTGGCAAGTCACACAGAATGGAAACGTACACAGAATATAACCTGCTCTTTCTTTAACTCATTACGTGCAATTGATGATACCTGAACTAAATTTAATCTAAAATTGAATTGTTTTTTCTTACATTGATTGTGCAGTAAGATACCACTTACAATCCAAAAATTAAATATAATGTAAGTATTTCCTACATTTACTCTTTGCTGCAATTCGCAGTAATAGACGTCAAATCCGTTTGAGCTGTCCGGCTGTTCGGCATTGTGTGATCAAGTTTAAGCGCCATTGTTAATGATTGATGTCCAAACTATTTTGACTCTGACTCAAAAATCACCATCAGCATCACATCAAGTCATAATTAATATTCAACATAAAACAACAATATACTATCACCAACTAGAAAATCAAGTTTCCAGGTTTCACCAAGTACAATTTAAGACTTTTTAAGTGATTTTCGAGACCACCTAAAACAGAATCCATGCCATTTCTGGGTCAGATTTAACAGCCAACTTCAATAAATAAATACTAAGTACCTCATAGAATTTTAGAAAATTTCAGAGGCACAATTTAAAAACCACGTTAAGACCTAGCAGACAAAATGCAATGCCTTTTTAGGATCAGAATCAATTTTAGGATTAGAATCAAGACCCTGGAAAACTTTGAAGTGCACTAAAATGACATTGTGAGTGGGGGGAAAAAGTCGATCAGTAGTAAGCTGAGGGTTTTCTGTTGTTTTGCGCGATTTGGCATTGATTCAACTTGGGTTTTTTAAACTAAAAATGACAGTTGAAGGAATCACATATGTCTGGGTCGTTAGTTGAGTAAAATACTAACAGAATAAGTGCAAATTTCCAGCAAAAGCATTAATAATAGCAATGTGTCCTTGCACATTACTAACAGGGCCATAGAATGAAAAGATCTCAGAGAGTCCGACGGGGTCCTTTGGCATGGGGAAGAATGCAAGAATGTGTTGATTTTGCAAAAGTGAATTGTCTGCAGTAATGAAAATCAAGGTGAGGATGGCGTCACCTGGACCAGACAGAGGAACGAGACAGCCTGATAAGGGCATCGAAATACTGTCTGGAAGGGACATGACCAGAGCTATGCCTTTTTCGTATATACATTTAAGCGTGAGTGATGGATGCTACTGATATTTTCTAACTGGACTTTACACTGGTCAAAGGCTAGGTAATATTAGCTGGGATGCTCCATTGCATTTTAAATATCTCTCGAATCCAATATAGTCAAAATATAGGAAATTGCAATCTGTGAATGATTTTTTCGTCACTGCATTTTTAACCTCCTATTCTGAACATGCTAAGGTTAATTTTAAGAAGCTAAGATTAACTTACGGTGGCCCAGTAACCGAGTGGATAGCGCATCGGTTCTGCAGTTCTAGGGGCAATGGTTCAATCCCAGGTCAGATCAGACTGTTTGGAGTTAGCATGTTCTATGTGGGCTTGCGTGGATTTTATTTGGAGTACTTTGGTTTCCTCCCATATCCCAGAAATATGCAGGGTAGGAACACTCTAAATTGCCCCTAGGTATGAATGTGAGCGTGAATGTTTTTCTGTCTCCTTGTGCCCCGCGATTGGCTGGCCACCAATTCTAGGTGTCCCCAGCCTGGTGCCGAATTCAGTTGGGATAGGCTCCAGCCTTCCCCCCTGGTGAGGATAAGCGGTTCAGAAAGTGAATGAATGAATAAAATTAATTATATTAACATATTTAATAATAATGTGATATTGGATTCCCTGGGCCACATATGGGAGACCCTACTTTCAACGCAATTACTCACATGTTTTGTCATTTGGGTAGCTGGGTTAAGGAACGATAACATATCTACATAGTAATAAAAGGGGCAGAATGTTTATGAGATATCAAATAATGTTCACTGGCATGTAATTATCTCCATTTGTTGATAGGACAACTCTGGTAGCTCATTTTGAAAGCAGCCACTGCAGAAAATTGCCAGTTGTTTGGAGCTCTGCTGTGTCGTGCAAGAAAAAAATCTGTCTCTAGCATTTAATTGTGCCCTTACATTCCGCTCAGTGCTTACAAATTGTTGTTGAAGAGACTTTTCATATCAATGGGCTGCTTGCAGCTGCCCAAAGCAAAATGATGAGCATATATGGATGTGATTAAACTACCGTATTTACTCATATATAAGTCACCCGAGCGTATAATCGGAACAAAATTGCCTTAAAACTGTTGAATTTTACAATTTCTCGCGTATAAGCTGCCCCCTGAATCACAATTTTCCCCTCCATATTCATGGTTTTAATAAAGGAGTACAAATGTGTTACTTTGAAGGGAAAAATTCAGGGCCACCACGATTGATCAAATAATCGATTAATCAACCACTACTTTAGGTAGAGATCAACTGTTTTTAAATATTTAGCTATTTCCCAGGGTCCTTTCACTTCTTTAAAAATTATTGATATATTTCTCTTTTTTAAAAAGGAAACAAAAAGGGACATCTTTTTAGATACATATTATAATAATTTGTATTTATGTTCTTTCTAGATACTATATATTATAATAATTTGTATTTATGTTAATTTTTTTTAATAAAAAAACGGAACAACCAAATATTCTGAAGTCTGTGCTCTTCAATTAAATGATATTGACTATTTAGTAAATGATTAAAAAAAATAATTGCAAACATCTGCTTTTGCTCTGGAAAACAATTAAGTTTACATACGGGTAAAATAAATTTGGAAGTACAACTTTTTTGCATGCATAGTTTCGATAGAGACTTCGAGCCAGAGGGGGGGACACCCTGAATTGATGGCCTGCCAATCGCAGGGCACAAGGAGACAAACAACCATTCACGCTCCCACTCATACCTAGGGGCAATTTAGTTTCCAATCAGCCTACCTTGCATGTCTTTGGAACGTGGGAGGAAACTGGAGTACCCAGAGAAAACCCACGCAGGTCCAGAGAGGACGACGCGCTAACCACTCAGCCACTGTATATATACTCCGGTACTCCTGTCAGTGTTTCTCTTAGAGATTTGTACACTCTACTTCACTGCTGTTTATATCCAAGCAACACAAATCCCACAGGCTCAAGCTTAGTTTTTTTTCTGCAGGACAAAAACATTTGTTGCATGAGACCCATGAGGCTAAAAACAGTCGATGCTGCTGTCAATTATCCTATTCATTCATTTACATTTCTGATCCAAACGTGTAGACTTGACTCGCTCACTGTCCGCTGCCAGGCCTCCCTGTTCAAATGGATTGGACGTCCACTAGTGGCAAAATAGTTTTAATTCACAGCAGAAGGATGAAAAGAAGCAAATGATTGGACATTTAACATTGTCAGTGGCATTGCAAGAGTTCCTGCAGTTATCCTCGGTGTCTGACAACCCAAATCAAATCTGGCAATGAGCAGTCAATTTTTGGTGCCCTTACCTTCATCCACAAATACTAGCAATCATTTTGAAAAATAGAGCAGATGTTTCATCATTGCGAGGTTGACTTTTATGTATCAATGCAGACATGCTACTCGTCCTTCCCAAGATCAAGCAGACATGAGTAGATACAAGGCACGGATAGAAACGTACACTAAGGAAAATGACCATCAAGTCTGTCGAGCCTTTCAACCATAAAACAAAGTTAAAGGGGAGTAGATGCATTTTTGTTTAAATGTATAATTAATTTCAAATTTATATTTGACCTATCAATAGTGATTTTTGAATTTTTTTAAACTCAAACCTGAGATCGTTGTTAAAGCTGGAAATTATTATTCCCTTCCCTACCACTTATTTAGCAACAAGTAGAAACGTCTGAAATGTTTTAGTCAAATCCCAGATTTACAGAATTTGTTGGCATTTCATAATGGAAAAAAATGAATTAATTATCAATCACTAATCACTGTTTCATGTCCAGCAGTTCTTGTTTTTTTTTTTTTTTTTTATTGCTTCATTTTGGACATAAGCTAGAAGACAAAAAAAAAGAAAAAGAAAATATACACACAGAAAAGCCATTCAAAAATAATGATAAAAATAAAATAAAAAATATATAATGCTACCCCAGGCCTCTGCACAGTGGTGTAATTATAACATGATTAGAGAACAGCAAAGAATGTGGTGTGATTTATGGTCAAGAATGTGTTTTGCTCTACATGGGACAGAAATGCTTTTGGACAAATTACTTTGATTGTTTTATATGAGCCTTGCAGTAAACCACCATCAATAATGACCACAAGAAAAACGGTTTTAATGTCCACCCCATCTACCTGTCTTTATATTTAACTTTATTTATTGTATTTGTTAAATATAATGAATTTGGTTTTACTTTGGTTTAATGATAATTTGTTTCTTTCAAACCAGGGCTCTAATTTACGGACTTCATCAGAGACCCTCCTCAGTATTCATTCATTTTCTGTACTGCTTGTCCTCACAAAGATAATGGGGGTGCTGAAGCCTATCCCAGCTAACTACGGGCACCAGGCGAGGGACACCCTGAATCGGTTGCCAGCCAATTGCAGGGTACAAGGAGAAAGACAACCATTCACGCTCACACTCATACCCAGGGGCAATTTAGCATGTCTTTGGGATGTGGCAGGAAATCGGACTCACTGGAGAAAACTGACAAAAACGGGGAGAACATGCAAACTCCACCCCCTCAGGAACGACCTGGTATCAAACTCTCGACGCCCTAACCACTCGCACCGCCTCCCCTCTCCCCAGTGGTTCAAACTACAACTGCAAAAAATATTTGTGTCATCTATAAATAAAACTCATTTTAGTGTTTGTGATTGTGACCACTTTGCATACAATTCATATAAAGAATAACATTTACTGAACCCTGGCGGACTCCAAAACCAATGTCCAACCATGATAAGAAATAGACTCTCTTAACTTCTCAAATTGTTTTCCTCACTTAATAACTTCTCAGCCAGTCCAGTATTACACAGTACTTTTAACTAATATTTGGGCACAGAATCTAGATCTATGTCCACATTATAGACCATTTTAACTGCAAGTTACATTTCAAACACAGGCAGAATTGTTGCAGACATTAGCTCCAAAAGATCCCGAAATAGAGAAATCTGGGACAGACTGGACAACCCTCCTGGTCCAAATGGCTCAGATATCTATCAATGGCAGTGAACCAAGAAGTTAATTTAGGGACAATTTAGGGTGCTATCTTACCACACGTTTTTGGCATGTGGGAGAAAACCGAAGCACCCAGAAAAAACCAAGAAGTTGGTCAAGTACATTCCCATAATCCCTCGCTGCAGGACTTGCTGTCACATTCGACTTTGTAGTTGACAGCTCGCTGTCCTACTTCCCCCTGCCATGACCCCGATAGTCGTATACAGTGAAATGAATGGAGAGCAGCAAAACATCTCACCGGTGGCTGCTGAGATCCCAGCGGCCCCCTCTTGGTGGATCCCCCTCTGGAGCTCAGCCTTCTCCAAGACTCAGAGAAACGTCCTCTCGAGGTGAGACGTCCCGATGCCCCGGACGCCACGGACGCATCGTCGCGGGTGGCAAAGGTTTGCTCCTTTCGCGTGTCCCTGCGCTCAGCCCACTTCTTCTTGGAAGACATTGGTGAAGAAGATGCTCAAAGTAGGCCAGCCTTCTTCCTCAAACAGCAGCCACAGGTGGCATGTTGCTCTGCCAACTGAGAAACTCTTTGCAGCTTCTTGTCAGTGTCCGAGAAGTGACAAAAGACAAATGTTCCCTTTTGTCACTTTTGTCTCAGCGTTTGATCTCGTGGTCAGAGAAAAAAGCAGACAAAACCCCTATTTCAGCCCAGTCGGATAAGCCGCGACGCAGAAGCTGCACCCTGTTGCATGTTCTGCTCGTGTGCGTCGTTTTCCTCCTCACAGGCAGAGGGAGGGATATGAGTGAGAGAGGAGGAGCGCGGTTGAGGGCTTCTGAGATGCAGGTGAAAAAAAAGAACCTTTAGGTAATAGGAGCTCCGCTTTGAGTTGAAAGAGTGGAATGAAAAAGACCTGTAGATAATGCCATGTTCTCTCACTTTTAACACCATCTCGTTGTCATGGACAAGGAAATGAATCACCCGAGTCTCTTTTGAGTGCAAAAAGGAGCAAACGATGAAGCTCAGAGAAGAGCCATTCTTCCTTTACATGGAGGTGGTTCAGGCATCTGGTTAGGTTGTGGTCTCAGGTGACATGTCCCTGTAATGACTCTGGGCAGCTATTCTGGGAACACTTCATGATCTCTCCACAAAAAGTGAGATGAAGGCTTGTGTCAGGAGAACAAAGTCTACAATTTCCTGTTGATGCGAGTTCTGAAATGTGTTTCTAAAACAATTAAACAATGTGGCTTTCATGGGAGGTTTTTCAGACGTTTCAATATAAAATGGTACCTCTACTGACAAAATCAATTGATGGAGATGCCTTTTAAGTATAAAAGCCCTAATTTGTTCAAAGCTCCCCAATACTACTGACTAAACTCTTTAAAAGTTATCTAAGATTACCAGTTTTGTATTAAATTGCTGAAAAACACAGAGAAAAAATCAAAATATTTATTGAGCCATTAAAATTAATTTTAAAAAAACGTGCAAAAAATGTTCTATGTTTCTTAAAGGGTGAGTGCGAAGGTGAGAGAGGAAGTGTTGGGAGAGCAATTCTTTCATTTCATATAATTTCTATAATTTCAAAAGAAAATAGAGGATAGAGAATGTATATTTTGGTTTTGGGCGATGTTTGATTAAATTTTAGATTTTAGGTTTCGTACATGAATTTATTTCGTATTTTCGCATTGAGGCATTTCGTAATCTGAATATTTCATAGAAATGTTCGAAAGTAGAGGTACCACTGAACAATATTTTTACACATATAGTTTAATGTTTCTAATTCTAATAAAATGTGTCGCACGCATGAATCTATGTTACATTGTGGCTAATCATGAGTTAATTCACTCAACACAAACCAACTTTCTCTGAGACTTTTCGATAGTACAAGATCAGCAAGCATAAATAACAAGTGACAGTACGTAATTGCATTCATTCATGAACCGCCAATGAAAGGACATTATCCAATGCAGACTAATAAACAGCAGTTTTGAAGAATTCGTAGATAGTGTTATGACATGTCAGCCTCTCATCTATCCCTCTGTTTAACATCACGCGTCCTCCTCCACAAGGTTTCCACGGCAACCAAGAACTTAGATATCGCATCAGCTTTCTATTATATTCATCCAGTATACACCATGTATAACCTCCAGCAACCATGTCCAATTTCTACAATATCCACAGCCTATGAATATAACATTCTCATTTACAGAAGTTACTTCACCAAAAAGAAAAATGCATGCATGCCACATACAAAGCTCATTATTGGTCATGAATGTGAATATACTATCAGGTCATTTCGGGTCATCACTAACATTGTTACTGGTGAGTCTTTTTAATAGGCTTGTCAAAATGGTAGGCTTTTTTTCTATGTTCAATATAGAAAAAATATATATTCAAAAAAGTTCAAGCAAAAGTGCTTTGTATTTGCAGGATAATGAATAATAAAAAAACTAGACATTTTCACACAATAGAGAAAAAAAAGTGATTTTTTTTCACGTGTGTAATAATGTCTGTTCCAAAGCACCCATGTGAGGTGTTGAAATGTTCTCCACATTTAAATGCAGAAGTTAATCTGCTGGTGAGGAGGGGAAAAATGATTGTGCGCTTCCTTATTGAACTTTCATAAATCCATGGCTTAGTTTCTGCCTTAAATCTGAGCTTTGAAATTGCTGTCTCTAAATCCTGAGTATCTAGAAACCCGGCAAAAATTATACTACTGTTTGACACTCAAATTGTAACACGTGAGATGATTACTAGTGTTGCTCCAATCAGGTATCGGTACCAAAAAGGCACTAAAATTATGTGATCAATATGTTAGAGTACTAAAAAATAGCACACCGATGAGCTGCAATATGAACCTTTAGAGTTGTACTTTTCACCTAATAGTCCAACAACACATGCCTCTGTAAAAAAAAAGGAGGACTTGTTGTCCATACTGACGAGTGCAATTAATGGCAGACAAATAGTAAAGCAGTGCATGCAGTTAAGTATGAAAAGAAAAGTGGATAAAGATTTTTAAAAAAAGGTTGGTTCAGTTTCGACATTAAGTCATGCCATAGAGCTAGTTGTTAGAATCAGTATCAGGAGCCAAAAATATTATTGGGTCCCACATGAATGATTACAGGACATAGACTTCCAAAATAAAAGCCTATTATGATCATTAATTGCCAGGCCTTTACCTTGATCTCTGTACAGAGCGGAGTGAGAACTCTTCGACTGTGAGATTTTCTTGTCATCTTCCCTTGAGGACAAAAGGAAAGAAGAAGACATTCAGCAAAGAAATAAGTTCAAATATTGCTTTCAAAATGAGATCAGTCTGTTGAATGTATTTTGACAAAATAAATTTGTGGAATCTTTTCTTAGAATGTGCACTGAAACAGCAACTATCAAACCTAAAACAACAATTTCCCAACAAATCTATATTAATAACAACAAGCATATAAAGTTGAGGTGTCGGTTTAACGTCAAATTTTGCATGTGAGTCCAAGTCACCTGATATTAAGCATCTGCTATACACAATGGATTTAATACCTTAGAAACATATCAAGGGTTCGATCCCAAGTCTGAACCTTCCTGTGTGGAGATTGCATCTTCTCCCCACGATTGCGTAGGTTTTCTCCGGGTACTCCAATTCCCAAAAACATGCAGGGTAGACCGGTTGAGCAGTCTAAATTGCACCTAGGTGTATGTGTGTGGATGAATGGTTGTCCATCTCCTTGAGCCCTGCAATTGGCTGGCCACCAATTCAGGGTGTCCCCCGCCTGGGGATCATCGTGACCGGACGTTTGGTCGCCGGACTTTTGGTGGCCGGACTTTTGGTGGCCGGACTTTGGGTGGCCGGACTTTGGGTGGCCGGACTTTGGGTGGCCGGACTTTTGGTCGCTGGACGTTTGGTCGCCCAGACCCAAACAACTGGCGACCAAAAGTCCGGCGATAAAACAAGGTAAAACAACACGGTCTACGCATCAATAAAAGCCAACAATGGCCCTGAGCAGTTTCACTGAGCGGACATGTGAGTGTATAAGAGTTTGTATGTATATGAGTTGTCCCTTTAAGAAGGTACGTCAGTCAGGGTCTTAACAAGTTCTCCAACAAAACACAATAAAAGTACGGGAAATTTGGAGTTTTTCTTTAGCCTAATAATTAATAGGCCATTAAGTATGACTAAAAAATAATTCGCAGTTTGTATTTAGGGAATTTGAGCAACAATTTTAGATGGTAATTATCAATAACCTTCCGGGCGACCAAACGTCCGGGACCAAAAGTCCGGCGACCAAAAGTCCGGCGACCAAACGGCCGAGTACCGGAGATCATAGTTGGCTGGAATTGGCTCCAGCACCCACCACGACCGTTGTGAGGATAAGCTGTAAGGAAAAAGATTGAATATATTCATTCTTTTTCCATACAGCTGTATTGGATATATGATTGTGTTTTCTCTTTCTTATTCCTCAGGATTATTTTGTGGTTTGTAGCCCTTAAACTCAACCACTGCCATGACAGCATTAATTCAGTCATTTGCCGTAATGCGTATCCTCGTAAGGGTTGCGAGGGTTGCTGGAGCCTATCCCAGCTGACTTCGGGTGAAGGGCAGACTATATCCTTGACTGGTAGCTAGCCAACCATAGGGCACAAAGAGAGATAAACGACTAATCACACCCACAATCACACTGCCACCAGCGGGAATCGAGCCTGCACCTGCCCACACCGAAGTCAGGCAAGTGAGCTACTGCACCATCAGGTGCCCATGCAGCAATAAATATTATTTTTTTCTGAAATGGGATAGGGCAGCCCGACGCCTTGAGTGGTTAGCCAGTATTGGTGGGCAAACTATTCCACAAAGGGCCACAGTGGGTGCGGGTTTTCATTCCAACCCATAAAGAGGAGAAGCTTTTCACCAATCTGGTGTCCTGCAAGTGCAATCAGTGGATTGCAGTCAGGTGCTTCTTGTTTCAACAGAAACCCCATTGGTTAAACTGCCTGTACTGAATCAGTTGGAACAAAAACCTGCACCCACAGGAGCGGTTTGCCCCCCCCCTGGCATCGCATCAGGCCTGACAGCTCTGGGGTCCTGGGTTCAAATCCAGGTCGGTCCACCCGGAGTTTGTATTTTATCCCCGGGCCTGTGTGGGTATTTCCGGGTACTCCGGTTTCCTCCCACATTCCAAAAACATGCATGGTAGGCTGATTGGACACTCTAAATGACCCCTGTGAGCATCGTACCCTGCGATCGACTGGCCACCGATTCAGGCCCCTGGCCTGAAGTCAGCTGCGATATGCTCCAGCACCCCCCATGACCCGAGTGAGGATAAAGCGGTTCAGAAAATGAATGAAAGATTAGCTAACAATTAATGATCATACCACACACAGCCAAAATGGATTGAATGTCTATTGTCGTCATTCCAATCCCCTGAAAATGAAACGAATGTCCCGGGTTTCCACAGGCATGATCGGCTCCGAGACATCCGCACTTCCAGCCCAAATGGATTGAGCGTCCACTGTCGTCAATGGGAGAATAAATGAATGATCCTCTTATCGACCATCAGATTTGTCATCCTTCATTGCCAGTCAAAATATATTCATCTCACATTCTGGTATAACTTTGATAGATTTGCTCACGGAAGAAGGCGGGCTCATGCAGGATGAAAGAAACCAGTGGTGATGAAAAGTTAGGAAAGAGAAGCAAAGAGCCTTTATGTGAGAATTGTCGGTCACTTCGGCCTCTTGCATTACAATCATTCATTAGCAAATGTGCCAATGTTAAGCTCTGCTGTTGAATCCGAATGAGATGTTAGCCTGAAACTTTGATCGAATATGTAAATGTTTCTATAGTTTTATCAGCTGTATGCAGACAAATTCTCTTATCCTTACAGTAATCGAGAACATTTTATACATATACACGCACACACACAAATATATATATATATACATATACAGATACACATCTCATTTTCTGAACCGCTTTATCCTCATTAGGGTCTCAAGGGGTGCTGGAACCTATCCCAGCTGTCTCCGGCCCCAGGCAGGGGACACCCTGAATCGGTGGCCAGCCGATCGCAGGACACAAGGAGATGGACAACCATGTACATTTTAGAGTGTCCAATCAGCCTACCATGAATGTTTTTGGAATGTGGGAGGAAACCGGAGTAATCATTTTATAATTTTCAGGCCTTAGTGCAGACCTGCTTTAGACCAAATCTGATTAAATGCAGAATTCTAAATATGAAAAAAAAATCTTGAAATTATAGCAGTCAATATGTTGTACAAGTTGTAACGAATTAATTTGATTTTAGTTCATTTCTGTGGGAAACGTTCCATTTGAGTTACGAGTAAATCGACATATGAGCTCAGTCCCGGAACGAATTAAGCTCGTATCTCGAGGTACCACTGTACTTGCTTGTAATATGTCCAAAATAATTGTTCGTTGTTTCATATTGTTAATTAGCGATGCCAAATCTAATTGATGATCAAATTAAGCCACAAATATTTTGATAGTCAATTGATCCTTCCTGGCCTTTGTTTGTTTTATTTTGTCAAGACTGTGATAAGAAATAGTATCTGACAAAACAAAACAATATCCAAAGTAAGATTGATTAAAATGATCGGCATGTGATGTTTGCATTACCACCGCATCTAACACTAATTGCGACTTTTTCTTTTTGTGTGACGGAAAGGTTGAGGTGCATTTTTAAACAGGCTGCCGCCATCAATAATTCATGTGCAGCTTCTATATACAGGCACTACGGGGGTTGCTCTTTTGCTACTATTTGTACATTTACCCAAATACTTTGGCTTTGTGTATCTGATACGTCTTTACATGAAATTTTCCATGTATCCAATCAAAAAGCAAATCAACTGTGCAGCTAGGCCCATTTTCCTCCAATGTCTCAAAAAAACAAACACACAAATACCTTCAGATGACAAGCTGTTATTTAAATGAGAAAAAACAAATGTATATTCCTACTAAGGAAACATGAGAAATTGGTTGACTCAACATCAGGCGCTGTTCAATTTTTAGTTTGTGCATAAGCATTGGACTCTAATGAGGGAAAAACCTGTCTGGCGCGTATAGACGCCTAGAGGCAAAGTTACTGATCAGTGTGCGGTTGGACAAACGAAACAGGGTTGCATTTGTATGCTCACAGTAGTCCATAAATACCATGTGTACCTTCCAAACAGGTGATTAGTAAAGAGCAGGCCAGGTCTAAAAGTAGAGAGGGAGAGAAAAAAAAATAGAAAACTAAAAGTGTGGACTCATTTTATGATTTATGTAGGTGCTGATAATATTTTATCCATGTAGAGCAAGCATATGGTGTTTGACAGTCACCAGATGGAGGGATGAAACAAGAAATGGAAGGAATTGGGTAGCAAATATTATTTATTCAGTGCACTCTTCCCAACCAAAGTCGGTCATTACTTAACTTATTGACTATCATTGAAGGCGATTAGATGAACCAGATCTCTTCTGCAAATTAATGTTTTTAAATTGAGCAAAAAGTAAATCTGACATGTCAGCACTTACAACAGGCAAAATAAGGAAACAGATGAACAAACTTCCTACAGTTGCTTCAAGGTTATTTAAAAAATGTACACATTCACTGCCATTGATTAGACAAACCAAAACTACTTTAAAATTATTTTCATTTTTATTATTTAATTTGGTATTTTTTGTAAATTGAGACATGTTTTTTACATTGAATTACAATACTTTGTTGCACGATTTTTAATACTACCCCTGACAAGCTTTTGAAATGATAGAAGTATATAAATTTTGTATGAAATAATTATGCCTGGGTGGACGAGTGATTAGCACGTCGGCCTCCAAGTTCTGGGGTCGAGGGTTCAATCCCAGGTGGATCCTCATTGTGTGGAGTTTGCGTGTTCTCCCCAGGCTTGCATGGGTTTTCTCCGGGTACTCCTACCTGGGATAGGCTCCAGCACTCCCATGGACCTTGTGGGGATAAGCACTTTTCATTCATTCATTTATCTTCCATACCGTCCATCCGCGAAAGGGTTGCGGGGGTTGCTGGAGCCTAACCCAGCTGTCTTCGGGCGAAAGGCAGACTACACCCTAGACTGGTCCCCAGTCGGTGGTAGGGCCCACAAAGAGACAAACGACCATCCACACTCCCAATCAGACCACCACCAGCGGGAATTGAGCCCGTGCCTGCCCGCACCAAAGAGGAGGCGTTATTTTACACTGCACCCGTCGCGTGGCTTGATTTCTTTGTGCTAGTCCTAGACGTCTTTGGAGCCATTCAGCCGTGCATCCGCTGTCATGCACGCGGGATCAGCTGGGAGCAGTGGACGATAGTGCCGGGAGAAGAGGCAACGCTCCAGACCGTGCATTCCATCATTGTTATGGGAGCGTGAGATCTCTCCCCAGTCAGATGGAGGAGCTGTCGGTGCTTGCTGGGCTGCCATGGGAGAGTCGTGTGCTTGTGTGCTTTGAAGCCCCCCACCGGCCTCTCCTCTGCTGCTGATTAGGTGATAGGACAGCTTAGGAGAACCTAGGCAAGGAAGATGATCACCTCCAGACTACTGAGGGACTGTGAGGATCAGCTTGAAAGAGTGATTCTGCATATTTAACCTCGTTCTCAGTCTGCAGAAGGTCCCCTCCTTGTGCTCTTCCTGTGTGTGGCTCCAGTTTTTTACCTAGGTCTACAATGTCTTCTGTGTCTGTCTTGCTACTGCAACCAAGGAAATTTCCCGAATACGGGATGAAATAAAGTGCTAATCTAAATCTAATCTAATCATACCAAACTCAAACTAAGGAACCAAGCTCCTTAGTCTTTTAACTGCTTTATGTTTTTATTTTTTTATTTTCCAAGATGGCGACGCGCACGGGTGCAGCGGCTCAATGCTCTCCAGTTTGGGGTTTCGTTTTCTCAATCTTATCGTTATTTACTAACATCCGCGAGGCAAACTTTTTCTACAGTCGCCAGGATTTAATTACCCTCGGAAGGAGATGTGATATATCCATCACAACAGATTACCAAAGGACCTACGATATCCCCGAGGACATCTCGAGACCTCCGAGATCTCCGTGGATAGTCAGCCCACTCAGAGTACGACAGAGGCGGCGAAGGGAAAGAAAGCAAAAGCGCGGATGCCGGGCGGGCCTAGCTGCTAAGCTAAGGCAGCAACCACACTGAGCACCGCTTCCGAGTATCTTTTTGACCAACGCCAGATCCATCACCCACAAAATGGATGATTTGGAACTTCAGCTTGCCACCAACATTATTCTCATCACTGAAACATGGCTACACCCGCAAATCCCCGACACCGCGGTATCGCTAGCTAGCCGGACGCTATTCCGAAATGATCGTTCGAAAGAATTATCAGGGAAAAGCACAGGAGGGGGACTTTGCGTGTTCATAAACAATGAATGGTGTTGCGACAGTAGGATCATTAACACTCACTGCTCCCCTGATTTAGAGCTATTGGCGGTACGGTGCAGGCCCTTCTATCTACCTAGGGAGCTAACGGTTGTCATTGTAATGGCTGTCTACATCCCACCGGATGCTAATGTTAGCATGGCACTTAGCCTCCTGCTAACGGCTGTAAACAAACAGCAGCCTGACCACCCCGATGAAGTCTTTATTGTCGCTGGTGACTTCAACAAAGCGTGTTTAAAGACTGTTCTGCCTAAGTTTATCCAGTATGTGAAGTCTCACACCAGAGGAGATAAAACTCTAGACCAGGGGTCACCAAACTACGGCCCGCGGGCCGGATACGGCCCGCCGGCACATTTGGACCGGCCCTCTGAACAATACCAGAGACGCTATAGTTTTTATTTTTTTTTTTTTTAATTTTATTTTTTTTGGGATGCAGCCCGCCGGCACATTTGGACCGGCCCTCTGAACAATACCAGAGACGCTATCGGATTTATTTTCCTATTTGGCCTTGAAGACTGGGACGTTTTAATCTTGTGTTTGGTTCATTGCACCCCTGCTGAGCCCACAAATCTTCCCAGTGAATCGGGCCTTCGCATTGCTCCTTTGGTGACACGCGCGGGGAGAGTGTTTGCCTTTGATGCATGCGGGCATTCCACCGTTGCATGTGTGAGCAGAGTGTTAGCGAGACATCTGGACGATCGCAGGTGAGGGCGGAGCCCTGGTACCATGGCTATTGCGATGCTATTCAAGCATATAAAAACTGTGCAACCTGAACCTGTTTGAGAACGGAATAATGGCGAAAAGGTTAGTTAAGAGAAAAATTGATTCAGAATGCAGGGTATTTAACCTGCAGTGGACAAACGATTATTTTTTTGTTCAATGCAAAGAAAAGGCTGTTTGTCTCATCTGTCAAGAGACGGTCGCAGTATTCAAAGAATACAATCTTCGCCGGCACTACGAATCCCGTCACAAGGACAAGTACGATAGCGTGCAAGGCCAAATACGAGGAGACAAACTCTCAAAGCTAAAAGTTGGACTATTATCTCAGCAGACTACATTTCTACGCCAAGCTCAGCTGAACCAGGCATCCGTTCGGGCCAGCTTTCGGGTTGCTAAACTGATAGCAAGCAACGGTAAGCCTTTCACTGACGGAGAGTTTTTTAAGAAATGTATGGATGTTGTCGTGGAGGAAGTGTGTCCCGAGAAGAAAGATGCATTTAATGCCGTAAGTCTGTCGGCGAGTACAATCACCAGACGCGTTGAAGAAATCGGGAATAATGTCTATGCCCAGCTGCAGCAGAAGACGAAAGAATTTGACTTTTTTTCAGTGAAAGCACGGACGTGCAAGACACAGCGCAACTGCTCATTTTTATTCGTGGAGTTAGCGCAAACTTTGAGATATGCGAGGATCTGGCAGCCCTCCAAAGTCTCAAAGGGACCACAACGGGAGAGGATATTTTTGACAAAGTGTGCCAAACCATGGAGAAGTTGGAGCTGGACTGGTCAAAGCTGGCTAGCATCACGACTGACGGGGCTCCTAGCATGGTGGGCGAAACTCGCGGTTTAATAGGACGCATGAACCGTGAGTTGGAAAAAAGGGGTCTCACCGCCCCGCTACGAGTCCACTGCCTAATTCACCAGCAAGCACTGTGCTGCAAAGTGTTGACGTGGGATTCTGTAATGAAGGTCGTGGTGTCGTGCATAAACTTCATCAGGGCAAAGGGACTTAAACACAGGCAGTTCCAAGAATTCCTGTCTGAACTGGAGTCTACGCACGGAGATGTGCTGTACTACACAGAGGTCCGATGGCTGAGCCGGGGCAGAGTTTTGAGGCGTTTTTACGAGCTTCCACCCGAAATTAACGCGTTTCTTCATTTAAAAGACAAAACGGTCCCAGAGCTGATCAACCCAGAATGGAAATGGCACCTCGCATTTTTAACAGACGTGACAGAAATACTTACCCACCTTAACTTGCAGCTACAAGGCGAAGGGAAACTCATTTGCGACATGTATTCACACATAAAAGCATTTGAGGTGAAATTAGCGCTGCTTTTGGAACAAGTGAAAAAGCGCAACTTTGTCCATCTTCCTGCTACCCAAAACCTGTCGACAGAGAACCCAGCGGTCCCGTTCCCAGCTGAAAAGTGCGTGGAAGCACTGGAAATGCTGAAGGCGGAGTTCGGTGTGCGATTCACTGAACTACATGTTCATGCAAAAGAAATCCGTCTTTTTCAGAACCCCTTTGTTGCCGACATTGATGAAGCCCAGCCTTCATATCAGTTTGAGTTGGCTGAGTTACAGAACTGTGATGTTCTGAAAGACGCATTCAAGCTCAACAGTCTCATTGACTTCTATGCCTCCCTCCCAAACGACACATATCCAAACATTAAAAAACATGCAATGAAAATGTCCTCAGTTTTTGGCAGCACGTATATCTGCGAGAAAACCTTTTCTCGCATGAAACTGCTGAAAACTCCGATGAGATCAAGATTGACAGATGAACATTTGCATCAGTGCTTGAGACTGGCTGTAACTAGAATGGAACCTGATATTCAACTTCTCACCAGCCAGATGCAGGCCCACAGTTCACACTGATGAACAGACATAGGTAAGCTCACTTTTCTGATTTGAATGAGTCATTCTGAGCATAAACAAATATAATCATAATAAAATCTACTGGGATAAAATCCATCTTTACAACCATACTGGTAGTGAAATGTATTGTGCTGTGTAGGTGCGGTTTCACTTAGTTCAGTTTCTCAACCTGCTTCCTTTGTGGTTTTCACAGGGAAGTTGATGAGAGAGCTGCAAACAGCGGTGTCTACAAGCCTATTGGAACAAAAGGATTATAAGGAAGAAACACAAGAACTTTAGGAGACTGCTCATATGTGTCAGAGAGATTCTGCTCTGACAACTGAGCTGAACTTTTATCTGTTAAGATTGTGCATGGCACAACAGAAAGTTAATGTTCCATGGCTTTTTTTCTATGAAGAACCCAGAGAGAGTTATTTAGTTCTTATTTATTTCATAAATAGTGTTATTTATTTCCTGTTTTTTATGTGAAGAACTCAGAGGGGGTTATTTAGTTATTATTTATTTCATTAATAGTGTTATTATTTGTTTTCTGACTTTTTTCTGTAAAGAACCTGGAAAGGGTTATTTGGTTATGTGTGGCTTTCTGGAAAACAATAAAAAAAAAATTAAGCTCCCCTACGATCGTCACACTTTTTCTGTTACAAACTGACACCGGCCCCCCATCAGAGAAGGGAAAAGTTATGTGGCCCTCACAGGAAAAAGTTTGGGGACCCCTGCTCTAGACCATGTTTATTCTAATATCAAACATGCTTATAGCCTGCTTCACAGGAAATAACCCAAAGAAGATGTGGCAGGGAATACGACATATTACCAATTACAATGACAATAATGTGTCTGTTAACGCAGATGCCTCACTAGTTGAGGAACTGAACCGTTTCTTTGCCCGCTTTGAGACTGACAAATTAGACCCAGTCTCAACACCCCCACCACCACCCTGCAGCAGTTCACTGAAGCTTCAGGAATATGAAGTGAGACTGGTAATGTGGTCTGTTAACACCAGCAAGGCTGCTGGCCCCGACGGAGTACCTGGGAAGGTGCTCAAAGCCTGTGCTGACCAGCTGGCTGGTGTTTTTAAAAAAAACTTCAATTGTTCCCTGCAACAATCCATCATTCCATCCTGCCTGAAATCTGCCACCATTATCCCTGTCCCTAAAAAGCCAACCATTGACAACCTGAATGACTATAGACCTGTTGCACTCACGCCTGTAATCATGAAGTGCTTTGAAAAGTTGGTCGCCCGCCATATCAGGGATACAATCCCTCCCTCAGTTGACCTTCACCAGTTTGCTTATAGAGCAAATAGGTCCACTGATGACCCCATCGCCGTAGCTGTACACACAGCATTAAGCCACCTGGAGCACCATGGGAACTATGTGAGGATGCTTTTCATTTACTATAGCTCAGCCTTCAACACTTTAATACCGGACATTCTGGCAGACAAACTCTACCACCTTGGACTATCCTCTTCCATCTGCTGCTGGATAAAGAACTTTTTAACCAACCGACCACAAACTGTTAGACTTGGTCCCCACCTCTCTTCCTCCATTACACTGAGCACTGGCTCCCCTTAAGGCTGTGTACTGAGTCCTCTTCTGTACTCCCTGTACACATATGACTGTACACCGACCCACCAGTCTAACTCCATCATCAAATTTGCCGATGACACCACTGTGGTGGGACTCATCTCAGGAGAGGATGAGTCGGCCTACAGAGATGAGGTCGACAAACTGTCTTCGTGGTGCTCGGTGAACAATCTCACACTGAACACCACGAAAAATACAGAAATAATCCTGGACTTTCGCACAGCATAGATCTGGCCCCACTCCTCATGAATGGAGTATGTGTGGACAGGGTCCAGTCCTTTAAATTCCTGGGGGTCCACATCACGGATAAGCTCTCCTAGTCTACAAACACCACGGCAGTAGTGAAGAAGGCCCAAAAACGACTCAAATCCTCAGGGTACTCAGGAGGAACAACTTGGACACTAAGCTTCTGGTAACCTTCTATAGAGCCACTGTGGAGAGCATCCTGGCATACTGCATTACAGTATGGTATGCTGGAAACATGGCAGCAGACAAAAAGGCCATGCAGAGAGTGATTAACACTGCCCAGAAGATCGTCGGCTGCTCTCTGCCCTCACTGGAAGACATTGACAGCCCTCGTTACCTCAGCAGAGCCGTGAACATTGTCGGGGACACATACCACCCTGGTCACAACCTGTTCCAGCTGCTGCCCTCTGGCAGACGCTACAGGTTTCACAAAGTAGGGACAAATAGGCTTAAGGACAGTTTTTCCCCACAGCCATCAGGACTCTGAACTTGCGGTAGCATGACACATAATCCCTTCTGTGAAATAACTTAGGGGTGAGGTAACATGAAGGACGTTGGGCGGTGATCTGCCTCCTGCTGGCTGACTGAAGGTAAGTGAGGAGACAGTGAGAGGCAAGTGATCTGTTTTCTTCTTTGTTGGCATCTGCGAGGCAAACCTTTTCTGCAGTCGCCGGGATTTGGTTGCGCTCGAGGGGTGATGCTATGTATCCATAAAGGCAAATGCAAACGAGTCTGAAATTATCACTTATTTGGGCCTTTTGCCGGGAAAGCCCACTTTGTGGAGAAGCACTACCAATTTCGTCATACACAGCTGGGTATGATGACAATTAGGCTTTTGTCGAGTCAATGATGATCACAAAGCCTATGTCATGTTATTATTATTATTATTATTATTATTATTATTATTATTATAAAAGCCTTTGATGCTATTGATGGAGATACACAAACCGGAGTTGCTGTAAAAATGAACTGTTTTTACATTAACCAACAACAACTTTGCAAAATTACCCCACAAAACCATGTAACCAAGGAACCAGATCAACAATCTTCCTACTCTTGAAAATGTTTTAATGTTATTTCATAAATTAACTCTAAAATTAAGCAGATCTGCTCATAAATCAACTTTTACAAGAACCAAATCTCCACTAAAAATGTACAGATTTGACATTGTCAACACAATAACTTTAATATACTTTAAACACTCAATGGGAAAAAAATTGACAACCGTTTAACTGTTGTACCTGCCATAGTCTTGAACTTGTGATTTCTTGAACTTACTGGTTGCCATTGTTGGCGATAGATGTCCAATCTATTCTGACTGTGATGCAATGAAGGCCATATGTTGTTCAGAATAGATTGGACATCAATCGCTCTTAGTAGGAGTAATTGAGTTAGTGCGTAAATGGTTGGTTTCTTACCGCTTCTCAATCACGGATGCTCCTTACAGGACTTACTGCGTGACCTTCTGAATCCTCTTCTGCTCAAACAGGATCCCTCTTCCTTTGAATTAGAGCAGGAAAATAAAAAAATAAAATATTAAAACGTCAGAAGGTTAACAAGTGAAGAGACGAGGAGAGGGGAGAAGAGCACACAGGTGGTTGGCAGAGGAATGGAGGTTGGGAGAAAATGGCTGGCTCCAGGAGTCAGGGAAAGCCACAGGTGGGCAAGACGTCCTGGTGCGAGCAAGAGCGCCTGCGCACGTGTTTCACACTGTCAATCTGTATTAACCCAACTTAGAGACAACTGTCCCTTGTTCTCATCAAATGAACATCACTCTCTTATCATTGGACTGGTCTAATGTGGTTGACATAAAATGTTGGGAAACCACGATGATCTCATTTGGCTACCATAGAGACGACCTCCCTGCTATTTGCTTGTAAACCTGCGTGGTGTGGAGCTACCAGAAGCATCTCGCAAGGTACCAGTATAGGATTAGCAATCCAATGGGAAATGCACGTGGCATGCATGTGTTCTTAGAACATTTGAGCATGGCATCAGGACCAGTTGCTAGGTGAGGAAGCAATGTGGCTCACCAAAACACACACACACACAAAGGCATGCAGTTGGATGGGGAGGAAGCTTAATGCTTGCAAATAAAGTAAAGTCAACAGTGGGTGGCTAAACATGTTCATTTGCGCAATCAATTAATAACGACATCACTGGGATGCCACAGCAACACAGAACGGGATAGTCGGGACCAGTGTCATGCCTCTTTTCGTTTTAAGGTCCTCGCATCCTTTACTGTTGTCGGGCAACAAATGAGTGATGTCATATTTACAGCATACTTCATGGAAGAGCTGGTATATTTAGTTGGTACAGTATGGGAGTAATGCAAAAGCAAGAGAGAGAAAATATTCTGAAAAATCTGAAAGAAATAGGAAATTAAAAATGCTAAATGTTTAAGGGGAAAAAGTCATAATATGTTGAATTGAATGCCATTATTGTCATTATACAAGTATAATGAGATTTAAAGCTTCACCATGAAGTGCACAAACAAATAATCAATAAATGAGTAATAAATAAATAAGTAGTCAACAAAATAAATAGTCATCATAAATAAGTAGTCTACATAGTAGTATTCAACATGAATATTTGAGAAAACTTTCTCACTGTAACTTCTTATTAAAGATAAGAAGTCATTGACAAGAAAAGTCCCAAAATATTGCAATCAATTAAGTCCTCTTATGCAATGGATTACAATTTGTTTTCATTTTTATTTTTAAGTTGTATTGTTGAAATTATTTTTTTATAATTACTTATATTTTTTAATACTCGCGGGCTTTTCTTTAGTTAAAGTATTAAATCTGCATGGCTCGCTTTAATAAAAATAAAATAGGATTCGTCATTTACTTTTTTACTAATCTTAAAATATAAGTATCGAATCAGCAAAACATTGTTGGAACCCTGGAGATAATGAAGCGTGGAAGGAAACCCATTCACAGATGGATGTTGTGCACATTCCATTTTGTTGTGGTTTTGTCGAATCCTCAAAATAAAAATGACATCAGAAATCAGATTTTTTTCTAAATTCCATTTCTTTAATTTCATCAAAGCAATGAAACATAATTCATTAATATTGTCATGAAGTTAAACTTGAGGCAGCATGGTACAACAGAGCACTCATATGGTGTGTCGTTCTCTACAGAATGTACTGCAGGGAAAATAAATAATTAATCACTAATGCTTATGATGGATTTGTAGCCAACTTAGTCATTTTGATAGTAAGCAATCAGAGATACATACAGCATGTGTTGCCTTCATTATAAGGCTAATATAAGGACTTTTATTTTTTCTGCGGCTCCAGACATATTTATTTGTTTTTTTGTTTTTTTCATCCAATATGCCTCTTTCAACAGTTTGGGTTGCCAACTCCTGCCTTATCCTCACAGGGGTAACCTACAGTCACCAGGTGGAGGACACCCTGAATTGGTGGCCAGGAAATCGTAGGGCACAAGGAAATGCACTATCATTCACGCTCACACTCATACCAAGGAGCAATTTAGAGTGTTCAAACAGCCTACCATGCAGGTTTTTTGGATCTGGGAGGAAACCAGAGTACCCGGAAAAAAGCCCGGGGAAAACATGCAAACTCCCCGCAGCAAGGTCTGGACCTGGTATCGAGCCCACAATCTCAGAACAATGGGGCCGACGCGCTAACCACTCGTCCAACGGGCCGCCCATTCAGCACAACATCTTGAAAAAAATTGGATGTGATTGGAGGTCGAAAAAAATCTGCAGATGCACAGTCCCAATTCCTTGCGTTCTCTTTATGTTGTGCATGTGAAAATACTTCCAAGTACTCTCATTATTAAACATAGCCCTGAGTTCTACCACATTTTTTTCTTTGATTTGATTTCATGGTTGAGAATTTTTTGCCAGCCACATTTTGGCCTCCAGATTTCATTAATGCCTTAGAGTAGACAGTTCTTAACCCAATTTGAGTAGTTTCTGCAATCGCCGTAAATGTTTTCTCTGCCCGATGCATGCCAATGACCACAAGATGTGTCTTTCCAAGTGGTTGCTTGGGAAAAAAAGAAAATACCTCATTGCACCAGTTGGGGTTAAATAGTTTGTTGTGCTGATAGATATGCATGTAATTATCCAATAGGGGCCTCGTACCTATTTATCAAGTTAAATGCAGGTGGCAACTTTTTGGGGGACCAGGCATTGTTTAATACCATAATTGCAAATATTTCATGTTAGACCATCATTTTTCTTTAAACAATATGACCGACATTAAAGCCCACTGAGAGCCTGTTAAAGTAGTCACGACTGCACACCGCTACATGGTTACAATGCGACTAAATGGCTTGAGTGGTGCCTTCATAAATCCCACGCTGGGTTGTAGCATTTAAACACAGCGACTCCCTCGCGTCCAAATAACCAATTTGAATTAAGAATTCGGCGTAAGCACTTTGCAAGACAAACAACTAAGTCGTAATCCTTTTTTTATTGCGTTTGTGGAACCTGATTACAAAAAGTGCAACGTCTCGCGGAAAAGGACTTGGCATTACTGCTAATAATACTAGTAGCTCATTGCCATTGGCATTGACAGCAATACACTTCCAATACATTTGGAGTGAGTGGAAGTGAGAATGAATAAACACTCATTTGCCCATCCTACCACTTCAATTACCTCATTTTAATCCAGCAGAAGGACGAAAAGAGCCACATTATTGAACATCTATCGTTGTCAGAGGCAAGGAGAGAGTTAAATCCAGAGAAATCTCAATATTTGAAACGCAAGTCTCAATTTTCGCAAAAGGCCAGGCATAATTATTTGAATAGAACCATTCACACAAGAGGCAAATTCATTTGTGAGACAAAGAAATATTCACTCAGAAACATGATTGAATTTGAAGATGGAAAATCAAAGTGACAGCAGTGTCAATAGGGAAGCAAACTCAAATGACAAAAAAAGCATTTGAATGAAAATTGAGAATTATGTAATCATTTAGTTTATGCCTTTTTTAAAATGCTGACAATGTCATAAAAAAGCAAGTAAATTCCAATGAAAGGAAAAATATCAACCTCAAGCCTTCCAAAACAGGGTCCCTATCGCCTGTCTGTTTCACCGTCCGTTCAGGTGACAATAGGCTGCTTGACATCATTCCTCAGGGAGGAGAGGTCGCCATGGAGACAGACCCCCCCTCTGAGCAGTCGAGATCAATTAATTATTCAGGACTCGCATCAGCAGGGAATCAAGTGGAACCGTTCAAACCATTAAGTAGGAGAAGCCCCCTCCATTACATGCTCAGACACCAATATTTACTGGATCATGTTTCAGTGAAATTGACGTCGATGGATGTCTAATCCATTTGGATTGGGACTATACTAGGCATAAGGCTTCAAAATCATTAAATGTTCTAGCTTTGCTCATAATGGGTGTATTTTTAAGATGAATTTTGCTGACTACAATGGCACATATTCCATGACTAATAATAACGTAAGTCGTATAGTCGGACTGGCAGTAAATGAGTTAAGTAACATTGATAACCCTGATGTTTTGGCCGTTTATAGGTGTTTTTAAGTGATTGGGTTGACGTGACAACGGGATACCAACCTTGGATTGACGTCTACTAGTGATATAATTCATTCTGTCAGTCATTTTCCATACCTTTCATCCGCACAAAGGCTGCGGGGGTGCTGGAGCCTATCCCAGCCAACTGTGGTCAGTATATGGGGGACACTTTGAATTGGTTGCTACTTTTCCAGAGAAGATGCACACAGTGAGGGTCGACTTGGGATCGAACCCTCGACCCCAGAACTGTGAGGATGACGTGCTAACCATATGATTGAACATTTATCACTATTAACCACTGCCATCCCCTTCTGGTGCAAAACAATTCAATGTCTATACCCTTCAATGGCAGCCAATAAGTTAATAGTTGCAGGGTGCTCTGGCCACATAGTGTCATATTTTTAGGATTGGCATTTCTCTAAATGTGATGGCAATATTCAAATGGTAGCATATTGCAGCATTACCATATTTCCTTGCATATAAGCCGCCCCACGTATAAGTCGCATCCTTAAAATTGCCTTAAAATTGTTGAATTTTACAATTTCTCGCATATAAGCCACCCTCTGATTCACAATTTTGACCTCCATATTAATGGTTTCAATAGGGAGTACAAATGTGTTACTTTAAAGGGAAAATCTTAAGAATAATCATCGCACATGGATTTTCTGAGATACTGTATGAATCAAAAGCACATTGTTAGGGTCAATATCATAAGGAAGTAAATAAAATTGGTGTCCTATAGTTGCCGTACCCTCGATTCAGTCAGCATTTTTTTGATCGACAAATCCGGCTTATACGCGAGTAAATACGGTAATAGTCCAAAATAGAATAGATATCAAATTAACAACATATTTGATGTAATAACTGAATTAATGATTTTATTCACAATGTGGTAGTTCAGCGCCATTGTTTTCTGAGTCTGTGTTGAATTGTCCATTTATACATTTTTAAATGGGATTTATTCAGTCAGAAAGAAAAATTGAATTTAGTTAGCCATCCACTTAAGGCAGGGGTGACCAAACTGGTCCTCGAGGGCCACTGTGGGTGCAGGTTTTTGGTCCAATCGAGCCCGAGCAGGCACTTGACCCATGAGATTTCTTCAGAAAACAAGAAACACCTGATTGCACTTGTAGGACACAAGAATGGTGAAAAGGTGTCCTATTTATGCACCCTCTGTGGCCCTTTGTGCAATAGTTTGCCCAACCGTGACTTAAAGTGTGCCAAAGGCGTGGGGTGTTAAAAGGCATCCTTTTATCGCCATTGCTAGAAATGCGAAGCTGCCCCCATGTGGTCAAATTGGTAACAGCAAACAGGAGTAAGAGTTCTCACTTAAACTAAATTTATTCATTGTTGGCACAGGAAAAAAAAGTTATTGTTTTTAAATATTGGAAGTAAAAAAAAATAATACTTACGAGGGAAGCTAATATTACTAGGTGTGGTTGGTAGCTGGCTAGCAGAGGTTGTTACTGCCATAACAGTCAAATAAATCTTTTTATGTCGCGATCCCAGACAGGTACATACTTTGTTCGGTGAGCCGTCCTTACATTGTGTCGTTTTTCCTTATGTGTCCGCTTTGTAAAAATAATATTTTTCATGGATATATGTCCCTCTGGAGATCATGTTTGTAATTGGAAGTCAGAAGTTCCTGAAGCAATCAGTCCAGTGCGTGCCCAGGTTTGCCAAATCGGAAAAGCAGCCCAATCACATGACCACGTCATGAAACTATATATAAATAAATAAACAAACAAATTATATATATATACATATATATACATATATATATATATATATATATATATATATATATATATATATATACATATATATATATATATATATATATATATATATATATACATATATATATATATATATATATATATATATATATATATATATATATATATATATATACATATATATATATATATATATATATATATATATATATAAAAATAAATAAATAAATTAATTTCGTATGTAGAAGCATTCGTAAGTAGAATTACCACTGTCTAAACCAATGGTTATTAACCTCGTTGGAGCTACCGAACTCAACAGTTTCATATGCGCATTCGTCGAACCCCACCAGTTTCATGTGGATTCACCGAACCCTACTTTAGTGAAAGATGAAATATGTTCTTTTTCAAATTCAAGATTTATAAATTCCTCACAGCACTGATTGGCCAAGCAATGTCACGTGATCATCTGCTCAAGTGAGGCATGTTATCATGAATAGAAATGATGAGTCGAAGGGGTCTTGACCTCCGCGGCAGGGGCTCCACAGAACCCCTAGGGTTCGATCGAACCCAGGTTAAGAACCACTGGTCTGAACCGTTTTTTTCTCTGCACTATACAGTGCCCTCTTTTCATTGTTTGGTTGGGCCTGTGACTTTGACTCAATGTGTGAATTACATCAATGTTTATTCTGTCTGACCACCGACGACAGCCTGTTATATCAGTTTTTAGAGTTATCTGAAAACTGATGTTAACAGATTTAGCCCCGTTCTTTATTTCACCCTTATTACTTAAACACGTTTGTTCTTTGTTCCTGATCAAATAAAAAAATGCTCTCCCAAAAATGTACTGCAGTGCGAATTATATTTATATTTTTTTCCTCTTCATTGGTTTAAATTACAGTCCGAAACTTAAACTAATTTCATTAAAAGTTGGAAAAAGTGTAGAATTGTTATTTCTGATTGGGTTTAGATCAGCAGAAAAGGCCATGAAGCTCCCTTGGAAACATCATTGGTGCTGCATAGGTATTTATTTAACTTTTACTGTACATAACTACTGTTTTAAAGTAATTCACTCTCCGTTATGTGACAGTTTGAATGGTTGCGTGTGAACACCTAAAGGTAGATCATTCTTTCAGACTGTTAGACTACAAAAAAGCAGCTTTTTACCACTTTTAATTAAGATAAGAAAGGCAGTTATCCATTTTTAAACAAAAAACATACGACAGTATAGACAACCAGTTGTCCCAGTACAGTGAATGATTATGCTTCATTACCTTTGACTGTGATGGACATGCAATTTATTTAAAGTGATCGGACGATCGCTAGGGCGTTCATCGCTGTCAATGGCAGAGAATGAGTTCAACCAATGAGTGGTTACAAGGCCACACATAGTCACGTATGCACATCCACAATGCTGAGTGGGGGAGCCCTGCTCACATCCAAAAAAGGCCTCTTCATGATTTACACTCAAAACACATTTGCCCAAATGTCCCCAGAATGTCTTTACAGTCCACTTTGTATATTTAATAAGGCTTTCTCGTATTGTGTACAGTCAACCCTTGAGTGGCCTGCACTTAAACTCCTACATAGACATGTTTCCAGTTATAAAACAATATTAAAATGAAAAAGGCAAAGTAGAAGAAACTGTTAAATAAGCATGTGAATGTACATCGTTGTTGTTGCTGCAGACTATTTTTCTCAAGAGAAGGGCTCTCTGTGCTGAGTTCTTCAGAACTGAAGATGACGACTAATGGATTTTGTTGTGATTTTAGTGAAATCAAGGGCTTGGAAATAAATTTGGTATGTTGTTTAAGCTGTAGTTATTGAAATGAATAAACAACACCTAGTATAAATAACCGTGAAAAACGGCATTCAAAATATTTAACTGATTGGCCAAAAACGTCAAATCCATTTATACAAGGAGAGGTTGGCAGTGATCAAGACCTAAAAATGGTCCAGGCCTCAAACCAATTGAAAATCGGTTGAGCAAGTTAAAAAATATCCTCCATGAAAGGCTCCAACATGCAAAGGCGATTTAGCAACAGTATGGATTGAATCCTTATCAGTGTCAATAGCAGTGAATGCGTTAATTATGTAAATTGTGAAATTTGTAGACCTCTGATAATAGAGGAAATGTTTTATCAAAAAAATGACAGAACTTGCAATCACTTTTTGACACAAGTTACACCCATGCACGTACATAGATTTGAGCCTAGCTGCATGTCATAATGGGAATTATTATGTCAAGAGAAAGGGCGGGTTATGTGGAATGCTCATATTTGATTGGCGTTGATCAAATGGATGCCCCCCCATTTTGGGGGACCACTTTCTGGAAATACTGGCTTTTAGTCTTCATACACTTACAGAAAAAAAGAAGTTTTTTTCTCAAACTATACATTTTTTCTGCTGAGATGCACATGAAGCTATTGTCTTAAATATGTTATGTTATCAGACGTTCATCTAGTCTATAATCCATAATGTATGCTTGTTCTTGGTCTCTGAGAAAATGAAATTCCCCTGAACATGTGACATTTTGTTTTCCATTCAGTGTGCATTTTTTATATACATACAGTCCCCAAATACTGTAATCTTCTTTCTCATTTTTACTGGCTATTTTTTTTAAAAAAGGTCCATTTGTTTGTAGAAAAGTGCATTGACTCATCGGCCTGTACTTTCACAGATACACGCACACACGCACACGCAGCCACAGCATTTCAAACACAACATATATGCCATTGTTAATAAATTAAAGTTCAGCAGTTCACATTCATTATACACTTGCGTGGGTTTCACGCTAGTTCACTGGGACCCTGTGGCTCGCTTGAGCAGTTGCAGGTCTCTGCGCGTCTGCTGACCCGCGGATGGGGGACAGCCATAGGCTGGAAGCGCCAGGGGCAAATACCGCTCCTGAGGGCCCAGGACGAGGTCCCTGTCGCCTGTCTTAAGACACACCCACGGAGGCGGGGAGGCATTGCCATGAAAAGCCCAGAGTGCCACGCTTTCTGCAGGGAGAGATTCGTACAGAAGAGGATTAAAGCCACCGAAAATAAAAAGTGGCCAAGATTCTGAGTTTAAAGTCAGAATTCTGATATTGAAGTTGGCATTCGGATATTTGAAAAAAAACATTTATACCACTCTGTTAATGATTTTTTTAAAAGGCAGGTCAGAACACTACCCTGAGCATTCCAGGTAAACAAAATCCCACAGCACCAAAAGACAAAAAAATAATTTCAAGTAACAACATAACTTGGGTGCAACAACACTGACACTGTTGTTTGGCCATTTAAACCAAAACTGTTAGTGTTTTTGCTTTTGGTTGTTTTAAACAAACACAAGTTGGTGAACATGCTTTGCTTTCAGCACACTTCTTTGTGGATTTATTTTGACAGATTGCAATGCAAAGCTTCTGCGTGCTGTCAACTGGTGGACGATTGAGGAAGTGCATCCACTGTATTGTTTATTTCCACCAAAACCACCAGTGTAAAGATTGTTTCAGAAAGATTTAGAATTCATATGAGAATCTATCCATCTATCCATTTTCTCCTGCTTAGTCGAAGGGTTAGATTGTGGGGGGAACATCTTCAGTAGGGAAAACCCAAACTTCCATCCCCAAGCCACTTCATCCAGCTCTTCCGGGAGAATCCCAAGCCATTCCTGGGCTAGCCAGGAGACATAGTCTGCAAGTTTTCAGGGGAGACCCATGGCCTCCTCCCCGGAACACCTGAGCAGGGAGGCATCCTGATCAGATTGTGGAGGCCACCTCATCTGGCTCCTCTCGCTGCGGAGGAGCAAAGACTCTACCCCGAGCCCATGCGAGAAGACCGAATTTCCCACCCTGTCTCTAAGCAAAAGCCCGGAGAAAACTCATTTTGGCCGCTTGTATCCGGGATATTGTTCTTTTGGTCATTATCCACAGTTCGTAATTATATGTGGGGGTAGGAACATAGATTGCCCAGTAAATTAAAAGCTTGGCCTTTCGCTCAGCTGCTTCTTCACCACGACGGACTGACATAGAGTCCGTAGCCGTATAGTGTTAAAAAAGCCTGTGGTGCAATAATAGCATGAGATACACAATACGCAGGTATGAAGGTTGATATTTTAATGATCGACCGCAAGACCTTCGATCAGCCTTAATTACTATTGGGATGTGCTGACATGGTAAACACTACGAACACGTGTCAAGGCTACTCGCGTCTGGCCAGTCAGAGTACATTCAACTCGGTAAGACGGCGGCGCCCTAGGTAAGACGGCGGCGCCCTAGGTAAGATGGCGGCGCCCTAGGTAAGATGGCGACGCCTTGAGCGAGCAGTGACAAGCACAAGTGAGTTATTTCACGTTTTATGCAAGATACGTTTTTTTTCTTGAATTTCATTCATAGACATCAAAATAAATTTTATTTAGCGTTTAATCTTTTGATCTTTTGTCTATTTTGAAATAAATAGCCGTATCGGCCGCATTGTCTTGCGTTACGGCGTTTCGTCTTTGTCACCTTGCAGTTTCGTGTATGTCGCCTTTTTATGCACATATAAGCCATGCCCCCGATTCCATCAACATTTTTTTGTCCAACAAATGTGGCTTATATGCGAGTAAATACGGTAAGTTCCGTTTCGATTTTGCAACTAACCCATAAGGTTGTGGCAAAAATGTATTATTTTTTTGGAAAAAAAATCCCTATTCTCAGGACAATTCCATTTACTCAGAAACTGAACTTTTGTACAATTTTGTATGTATCATTTCACTTAATGCCATCTGATTCTGTCATCACTACAAACCTTTATTGTGCAAATCTGCTGCCTTGGCCAAACCGAAAGAGACAAGATACGGTGCCACATCAAGAAGCCCCTCGGGCTGACCTCGCGTTGCCATCAGCACAATGGACCTGTTCACCCAGATGAGAAACATGAGAGCGACGTTCCTTGCCCCCAAAAGTCAAGGTTAGTCTCCAACTAACCTCTTAGGTATTCCACTTGTTAGGTGCTGCTTCATTTTTGCGTCCATCTTGGAAAAGGAGACCTTCTTGGTGACTTTGCCAAAGCAGGCGTCTACAGACACTACCAAATAGCCAGGCTGAGTTAGAGGCATCATGTTTTCATTTACCTAGCAGAGAGAAAACAGATGGCTCAAAAATCTGCAGCATCAAATGTTTTGGTTTAGTGTAGCAAAGTAATGAAACATTGAGATCTGATTATCAGTGAATAAAAATTAATAATGACGGTGTTGGCAGCCCGGCGGATTGAGTGGTTAGCACGTTGGCCTCACAGCTCTGGGGTCCTGGGTTCAAATCCAAGTTGGTCCACCTGTGTGGAGTTCGCATGTTCTCCGGGTACTCCGGTTTCCTCCCACATTCCAAAAACATGGATGGTAGGCTGATTGGACACTTTAAATTGCCCCTAGGTACGAGTGTGAAAGTGAGTGGTTGTCTGTCTCCTCGTGCCCTGCTTTCGTCTGGCCCCCATCTCTGGCCCGAAGTCGGCTGGGATAGGCTCCAGCACCCCCCGCAACCCCAATGAGGATAAAGCGGTTCAGAAAATGAATGATAGAATGACGGTGTTTCAATATATTTTCTTCTATGGTAAACAAATATATGCTCACAGCAATAAAGGATGTGTTGTCTCCTCTTTGCTGCTCTTTCACACTGACAGACTTGACTTGCGTCTGGAGGTAAGACATCCACGGTTCACTGGTAAACACAAGCTGAGGAAATAAACAAAAAACAAAAATAAATGAATTGAAAATCTATTAAGTTTTGTTCCTTGATTGGAACATTTAAAGTTAGTAAACTTTTGATCCCTGAGCGAGCAAGGTGAGGCACTATTTAACTCCACCTTGTGTTGAAAATGTGAAGTGCAATACAATGTAGGCTGAACTCAAGCTTTTCTGCTGGTCACAATCAAAGAATTTCATAATTTGCTACGGGTCAATAAAACCGGACCATAGTTTGAACATCCCTGATTTAACCCATTAGCTGCCTTTGGCAGAGCTTGCGATCAAATCTACTTGAAATGGTAGGGTTGGCAGTTAATGAACAAATGTAAGGCCTCCCAGTTCAAACGGATTGGATGTTCACTAACGCTAAAGTCACAGAAATTACAACAGTAGCAGAGCTGCCAACCTCCGTCGACCCCATTTCAGGAGTACCCTTGTCCCATTTCCGGAGTTTATCCGGAGTGAATGCGATTCACGCAAAATCGATATGCGCTGAAGTCGCACAAGACAAATCATTCGTCAGAACTTGTAACTCGGATGATTCACAATGCACTTGTGTTACCGAATTCTTCCAGTTTACAGTGCAGTTGAATCAAGATGGCGGAAGCCGTAGCGATGGTGTGCATTTCAAGGCATTTAAATTGGAAATTTGGTGCTTTTCTGAAATGGTTGCTTCAAAAAAAAATAAGTGAGAATTTTTGGGGATTTCCAGAGTTTAGGGAGGTTGTCCGGAGTCCCGGAGTTTGCCTTGCATTTCCGGGTAAACTCCTGAAATTCCGGAGTAGTTAGCAGCTCTGCAGTAGGATGAAACATGCCACGTTATTGAACACCTATCAACCTGTTTGGCTCCACAGTCCTTGCAGAGTTCCGTGTGTGGGGCTGGCATGGGGAGGATGGCCGAGGGGGTTTTGGCATACTTGGGGTATGCCTCGCTGGTACAGTTGCACTTCTGCTGGGAAGACGTAGTGGCCGTGACTTTGACTCTTTCGCAGCCTTTGAGTGAGCAGTAACTGTGACCGTCACGACTATGCCGGGCTCGCAGGTACAACCACAGCAAGCTGGTGGGAACAGAGTAGCGTACGTAAAGTTCGGCTGGAATTCCTGTAGTGCTGCCAGAATAAAGTGACAACTATTCGATGATTAAAAAATTACAATCTTTTTCAGACAATAACACACTACTTTTTCCCCAGCTTTGAACTGGGGGACTGATAGTCCACTAATACATGAACAAATGCCATTTTCTTGTCAAAATTGGTCAGTGCAGTCAGTCTATAGTCAGGTGTGCCGCAAAGCTCAGAAATTACAGTAATCCAGTGTTTCTCAATGTTGGAGTTATTTGGGGTACTATTAAGTGTGTACAACGAAGAAATATTAATCATTATATGTATGTGTGGAATATTAATCATTATATGTATGTGTGGAATATTAATCATTATATGTATGTGTGGAATATTAATCATTATATGTATATGTGAAATATTAATCATTATAAGCAGACAAACGCTTAGTATAATTGTTACCGAAGGACACTTCCCCCTGCAGCTGGCTCCGAGGACGTTTAATTGTTTTGCCCTGATCTGAAGACTATTGACTTGACAGCTCACCCAGTCCCTGGATCCGAGGACTGTTGATCTAGATTAAAACCTCGACCCTTTACCCAGTCGCAAGTTCGCAATGAAGATTTGTGAAGGACTCTTAAATTGCTTTGACTTGGATTCCGGAGCAGATGGCGATATCGAATCGACTTCCGAAAATACTCGCAAATTGTTTTAAAATAGTGTTGCTCGGTTCACCTAATATGGAATTGTTTTGCTGAATGGAGGGTTGCTTGTTTAAATTCTTATGCAGTTGTTTTTGGTTTCCGACCTGAATTGTTGTTTTGAATACCTGATATGCAATTGTTGTTGCAGGTGTTTTTTTTACCTTAATTGTGTTATTCGGTTAGACGCTTATGCAATTGTTTTGAATAAGATAACCTTAATTGTTTTGATTCTAATGCAACTAAATGGACAGGAGAGGATGTCTTTCTTTAGAATGGTCTGTGACGAGGACGAGTCAGGATTGATTCTCACTTGCAAGTAAAGCTGGATATATGTGCCCAGATGTCTTCCTTTTATTAAAGTATATCTATTAATGAACCTATCACTCAACCACTGTGTCGGGGCACACTGGTGTGCCGTGAACAACGGTTAGGTGTGCCGTGGGAAATTACCTGCCAAGAAGTCATACAATGTAATATTCCAAGAGAAAATTTGTAATATTCCGAGATTTAAATTGAAATATGACGAACAATATGTCTATTTTGTAATATTACAGAATTCAAGTCTTTTTGTTGCTAACTTTAATGTAAGGTGAACCGGAAGTCATTTACTTTTACAGGAATCAACTTTTAGTGATATATTGTCTGTGTGACCACAACATAGCTTTTCATGAAATAGTAATATTACGATTGAAATAATATTGAGAGAAAAAGTAATACAATTACGAGAATAAAATCGGTACATTACTTCTTTTTTTTTTACATTATGTGAACCTGAAGTTGTTTGGGGTCCATGGGGTCAGTGTAAATTTTTTTATATATATTTTTTTATTTCTGTTGATGAAACTTTGATGAGAATAGCTTTATATTGCAAACATAGATAAAATTCTTTTATATTAGAAGGTGTTCAATTGTCGTGTATGTTAAGTTTTTTGCAATGCAAAAAGTGTGCCGCATCTTAAGAACGGTTGGGAAACACTGCAGTAATCGTCAACTATTTAGCTAGTTGAAAAATAATAATTTGCGATGGCTTGAAATTGCGATCATTTTTTTTATGAAGCAGATTGTATTTTTGTTCAAAATAAACATACTCACACATAATATTAACTATTCTCTTACCCAACATTTTGGTCAAAGTAGTACTTCCTATCCAATGGTCTCGACTCCAACTCGGCGAGAGAAAACACGGGCCCAAAATCAGTGATGTCATCAAATGTGTTGCTCTGCCTGTCGTTAATGTCTGCCATGATCTGGAAAGTGGTGTCCGGTGGGTAGCACAGTCCAAACAACACCCAGTCATCTCTAATAGAAGGAATATAAGTGAAACTGAATATGGTTCATTTGAATTATTGTTATTCATTCACATTCATAGCCGGTCTATTGCTGTCGACATCAGTAAATGGCATATGTATATATAAATTAGTCATTTCAAATTGGAGGGCAGCACGGCGGATGGGTGGTTAGCGCATCGGCCTCACAGTTCTGGGGTCCCCGAGTTTGCAGGTTTTCCCCGAGCTTGCATGGGGATTATCTCCGGGTACTCCAGATACGCATAGTCTTGTGATGATAAGCTGTTCAGAAAATCTCATCTCATTTTCTGAACCGCTTTATCCTCTTTAGGGTCGCGGGGGAATAGCTCTAGCCTATCCCAGCTGCTTCCAGGCCAGAGGCAGGGGACACCCTGGATTGGTGGCCAGCCGATCGCAGGGCACAAGGAGACAGACAACCAGGCACACTCATACCTAGGGGCAATTTAGAGTGTCCAATCAGCCTACCATGCATGTTTTTGGATTGTGGGAGGAAACCGGAGTACCCGGAGGAAACCCACGCAGGCCCGGGGAGAACAAGCAAACTGCACACAGGTGGACGTGACCTGGATTTGAACACACGAGCCCAGAGCTATGAGGCCGACGCGCTAACAACTCGCACCACCGGGCCGCCCGGTTCAGAAAATGAATGAGTGAATTTCTAATAGGAGTCAGCTTTACTCACTTGTCAAAATTGATGAGGGAGAGGACGACTTCTCTGGGTGCCCTTCCGCTCCAGTGCAGAGTGTAGCTCTTGCTCATCATTAAGACTGGCTGATACTGTTGCGATGGTGCCCCCTGGCTGTTAATGCCCCTTAGAACATGAGGAGCATTGGGGTACTCGTCTCTGTTGATAGACAGAGTGAGGCTGGGAGCACCTTGGGTCTGGATGTACACCTGAAAAAGAGTGGCTATTATATATTTGCACATGCATAACCTGACAAGAACATTTGGAATTTGGAATTGTCAGCATAACTAACTGGCAGCCATCTTGTGAAAAGGAGCTATGATAGTGGTATAAGATATAATTTCCACAACTAAAATACGCTTGAACAGAACTTTTTACACCTTTCCCAACAATTTTGTTTATTTAAAAAAAACATTAACGTGTCCATGATATTTCAGTCTCACTGATAGACAGCCAATCATGTTGATCTATTAATCCTTCTGCTGTAAATCTAAATTATGTATTTTTTCATTTTCTGAGAAAGGAACAACATTGGGGTACTCGTCTCTGTTGATAGACTTTACACGGCAATGCGCTGGTAAAATAACAAAAAAAATTAAATGAACTTGGATTACGATGCAGTCACACTCAAAAAAAAGTTTAATCGAACCTAACACTAAACTTAATTCTAATATTGTTTGACATTTTGATACCTTTCTTCTCCCGGCTTCTTTTTGCCCTGCCTCCACACTGACTTTCAGTTAATATCGAGGGTTGTTTGAGTTTGTATTCCCTACAAAATATTCCCAAAATGATGCACACAAATGTCCTCACAATATGATAATGCACGACCACTTGCCAACGAGAAGTAGTATATACGCCATTCGCACTGACTAACGGAAGAAAAAAAAACACTGAAAAAAATGCAACGCTCCGCCCAGTGCTCGCAGAGACATTACAAAGAGGAAGTTGCGACCAGAGACATTACAAAGAGGGAGTTGCGACCAGAGACATTACAAAGAGGGAGTTGCGACCAGAGACATTACAAAGAGGGAGTTGCGACCAGAGACATTACAAAGAGGGAGTTGCGACCAGAGACATTACAAAGAGGGAGTTGCGACCAGAGACATTACAAAGAGGGAGTTGCGACCACAGACATTACACGAGGGAGTTGCGGGGAGAGAGACAGTGCCCATGATGTTCTTATGAGCAGCATCTCGCGTCCGCTGTCTGCTCGTATATTAAAATTTGTCTCGTATCTCAAGATAAATATTTGCCCGAAATTTTTCTCGTATCTCGAATTGCTCGTATGTCGGGCCACTCGTATGTCGAGGTACCACTGTATACTATGTATTGATTATTTATTTATCATTATTTTATATTGATTATCTATGTGTTTGTTTGTTTATTGTTGAGTCCATAAACTCAGCGAATGTTGCGCTCTCAACAACTTGGCGCTGAACGTCTCCAAAACCATGGAACTCGTTCTGCACTTCAGACGGAACAAGGCTGCTCCGCTCTGCTGATCTCACTTGGGCTACTTATTTATTTATTATTTATTGATTACTCATTTGTCTGTTTGTTGTTATTTGTTCACTACGTGGTGATAGATTTAAATCTCATTATACTTGTATAATGGCAATAAACACATTCAATTCAATTCAATTCAGTGACAAACTCCAAACTCATACTCACAGCGTACATGTTATATCTAAACTCATATAGATACAGTATCCACTAATCCCTCGTTTTTCGCGTATAATGTAGACCAGATATGGCCGCGATAATCGAGAAACCACGAAGTAGGATCACCTCTATTCCTGCGTCCTATCGTCATGCCAGCTTCAAGGCCCTATCTAATGGTGTGAATCCATCATAATGCTGGTTAATTTTTTTATCCCTCGGAGTCGGGGTTTCTTCGTACACACAACAATTTGCAGTTTCGCACCTCAGAAGATGCGAGCTTCGGGCGGTGAACAACAGCATTGCACGACTGTTCCCAAGGAAAGCAACGTTTCGGGGAGAAGAACGGTCGCTGCAATATGCAGCACAGCAAGCTGGCCGGAGAGACCAGCCGCTACACCTCGGACCTCTTCACCTCACGAGAATTTATTTTTATTTATTTGCAGCATAGAAATCGCCACAACACGCGTGCATCACCAGAGGGGAAATGCATTCATTTTTCATATGTCACTTTTAACCGCACGGCGGACCCCATTAAGATTAACAAGGTTCCTAGCAGCTGAATTATGTACAAAAGAACGAAACAGTGTAGATTTATTTATGCTGCAATTACATCCTACTCCTTTAGCATATCGAGGAACGTCAATATTTAAGAGGCATTTTCAACGGCGACTCAAACAAATGTCTTTTCCCACACGTGACGAGCGTAATGCAAAATTCACTCACAACAAAAGAGGAAATGGAAAGACGCATCTAGGCACTGTATATATATGATGTTTGACGCGGCCATTCTCCCTCTCCCCTTAATATCTCTCAGAAAAAAATCCACGATGTAGTGAAACTGCAAAAGTTGAAGCCGTAAAGTGAAGGAGGATCTCAGTATATCAATCATGGCCACCCCATGTGGTATTTACCAAACGGTAAGGAAATGAGGGAAAAAAGTCTAGGTGGAGTAGCTTTTCCAAAATGACACTTTCCATCATTTACCGATCTTTATTTCAGTGAAATAAAACTTTAATTGCGTTAAAATGTATTTTTAGAAAGGTCAATTTGAAAAATTGTTTTCCGAGTGAACACTTATTGCCTTTTATCAGAGCGTAATCCTACCTGAGAGAAGCGGCCACTGCAAATCACTCCATTCCACTGAGGCTTCTTCACACAAGTTGGATGTTGGATGAGGTAGTTGTCAGCCCTTCCCACATAAGAGTCCTTATAACCTGTGAGTGAGCCGTCCAGATCATGGTAGATGGAGTTCTTGTCTCCATCCAGGTCGTTTCCATCAAACCACTGCCCAGGACGACCGAAGAAGGACCGCAGTTCCACCTGCAAAGGAAACCCGGGCGTTGCTCGTAGGATTTCGGGAATGAAGAGTGGATGGGTGTGTGCTTACACTAGTATGGAAACGGAGATGAGACACGTTGTTTCGCGGCGTCAGCTGCCAGGTATTCTTCAGGCTGAAGCCCACCGCGCTGGTATAACGATCTGGAACGGGGATGAAATTTCGAAAGGTGCTGTGGGTCAGCCGCACCGGCCCATCGTAGATCTGGAAGCCTCGGATTGGGAATGTCCTGAGCAGAACAGGATGGAAATTCTAATTCTGTGATCAGCAGATACGTTTAAAGATTAAAAAAAAAAAAAAAAACATTTCCAATCATTCATTTATTCTTTTTCTGAACCACTTATCCTCACAAGGGTCACAGGGGGTGTTGGAGGGGCTTATACCTATGATTACCATATTTTGGGGTGGAATAACCACTCCAAAAATGTATCCCAAACAGCTAATATAATTGAACAGAACACAATAAAGAAAATTTAATAATGAAAAAAATATTATGTATACATATTATAAACTGTATACTACAACTATTTTCCATTTGTGTCATCCTAAATAATTCATTGGCTGAAATATTAAAAAAGATGTTCCCTTTACCTGTTTCTCGGGAGAGTCCTCATTTTCTCATCAGTGCCTCCTGAACCCCAGTATTTATTCTGACCGCCATTAGTACCGCGGTTTTGACTTTCTCCCACAAACAGAGACTGCGTGACTTCCTGACTGGAGCCCTCGTCTTTTGGGTAACTGCCATCACTGCATCATGAGCAAGTGAAGAAATAGAAATACAAAAACTCATGTAAGGCTTTCATTTCGAGCAGTGCACTACAATAAATTTGAATCACAATTATTAAATTTCAGATGAATAGACAACTTTTTGAATAGATAGTGAATAATGATTGTTGACTGAAAAACAAAGTCCAAATACTCTTTTTGAACCTGTTAGAATAAGTATTCCCTGTTATAATACTTGAATTAGTTTACATTATGTATATTTTGTCATTTCTCTAATTAGATTTGAATTAGTTGATTAATCTTTTACAGACCAAAAAATATTTTTGTACAGTATGCATACAGTAATACCTTGAGAAATTTGAGATAAGAGGAAAATTCCAAGGAAACTTTTGCCTTGAGATACGAGCATATGAGACGGTTCCCGATGTATGCGAGAGGCTGCTTATGAGAACAGCAACGTTCTGTCTTTCTTGCCGCATCTCCCTCGCGTAAAGATATCTACGAGCAGCGTCTGTACTGGTTGCATTTTTTGTGTTAATCAGTGCAAAATTAAGGGAAAACAGGCACGCGGAAGCAGCAAGTTCCGACTCAAAAGCAGCGGTAGAATACATTGAAATTTCCCTGTTATAGCACAACAAGCTCACACCAATTTAACTATGTGTATCGTGATCTAATTTCATTTAAGTTAAATTTAAAGTTTATGTTATTGTCACGTGTGTTGCTGTCCGTCAAGTCTCTATCCTGTCTTTTCCCTTCTCCGCCATGCACTCCGCTGTAAACACTACCATCTGCTTGTACTGAATGTCACATTTTAGTATTGAATGTCATAACCACTAGATAGGTATTTGTTACTTTGTGAGTAGGTGGTGAATTAGAACACATAAAAATATGTTTTTCCATTGTAATATCCTGTTTTTGATGTTTTTTTTCCGAGGGTGGGAACAGATTAATTTGTATTTAGTTCATTTCTGTGGGAAAAATTTATTTGCGATACGAGTAAATTGACATAAGAGCTCGGTCCCGGAATGCATTATCTTTGAATCTCAAGGTTTTACTGTATTATTAAGTGAATTGAAATGAATGAAGTGATTCATTTGCATTCCACTAGAGGGTGCAACTATCTAACCTAAGAATGTCTATTTAAGAAGCGTTAACAAAGATAAAATAGCTGCATTAGGTCTGATACGAGCTTTGCGTACCTGGCAAAGGATAATCCCACTCCATTGTCTGCAAAGCTGTTAAAAAAGACAAACAACTTGGTATAAATGGCTGACATTTGAAAAAATTAACAGTATTTTTTGTCTCACCCTGAATTCTGGATCACGATGTCACCACCTCGTATCCACGCCCCCATGTCATTGTTCTTGAAGGAGAGTAGCGTGTCGATAACCGCCGCCACTCGAGGTTGGGTCGGGTCGGAATTTTGGTGAGGTCGGAATCTGGCAGGTAGAATTCATATTGCTTTAACTTCAACACTTTCCAAAAATTCATGTGACTCGAGACATTTTTGTGCGAGAATCTACATTTTCAACCAAAGAAATTTCAATTCTACATTCAGCATCACAATTGCAAATCATTCTTAATTGGGTGTCATTCAATACAGATACATTAAAATTGGGCAATACTTACATTTGCATTTTTTGCCAGATTCAGCATCACACATTTGCACACTTCCTACTCATATTATATTCAATACACACATTTGGATTTTAACAAATTGTTAAAACCTTTCTTTTTTTAATATTTCTGATCAAGACTGGACGATTTTTCACCAAAACCTTCCCAAAAAATCTCATCACCATTTCTTACTCATGTTACATTACTTATTTAACAGATTTATATATATTTCTGACCAAAAACTATTGGAATGTAATTACTATAAGGTTCTCATATCTACCTATTTACATCATTAATATACTTCAATTGACACTTTTCTAATGTGCACATTTTTATTATACCAATCGGAGGCAGGGCTCTAGATATCACGTGCTTTCTTGTTTTTGGTGAGGACACATCAACTAAAATGTCTCTCCTTTATTCGTGGATGGATCAAAATGAATATCGGAAATCGATCCTCGGAGCCTGATTTATTTATTTTTTTGTCTCAGGTCTGATTAGTAATTGGATTAATTATATGTAGTGAGTTAGCTGGTAACATCGCCTGATGGCGTAGGGATTCACTTGCCTGGCTTCGGTGCGGGCAGGTGTAGCCTTAATTCCCGCTGTAGGCAGTATGATTGTGAATGCGAAAGGTCGTCTGTTTCTCTGTGTGCCCTACGGCTGACTGGCAACCAGTCTAGGGCAGGGGTGTCAGACTCGGGTTGGTTCGCGGGCCGCTTTTACGTCAACTTGATTTCACGTGGGCCGGACCATTTTAGATATAATGTTGAGATTTTTTTAAATAAATGGATTAAAATAACTGGATTAAAAGCCCTGAATATTCAGTTTTTTATAGATCTAAAACAGGGGTCTCAAACTTGCGGCCCGCGGGCCAATTTGCGGCCCCCGTCTTAATATGAAAGATCGATTTTTTTTTTTTTTTTTTTTTACCCCTTTCCCCATGATGGCGCCGTGTAAGTGGCAGCCAGTGGCAGTAGCTCTGTCCACTCATGTTTTTCTTGTTTTACAGCATGTTTTACATGAAAAATTAGAGGGAACATTGACATGCACCTGCTTGTGGCAGGTGTGATACTGGTGTGCCGATAGCGAGCAATGATGATGTCGTGACCGGATGATTCGCCTAAAGACGTTTCGCCGACGGACGTTTGACAGACGGACAGGTCGTACTAGTATTTGTTAGTTTAATGATTAAATACAAATACTAGTATTTGTATTTAATCATTAAACGCTGTTTTCAGCTGGATTTGACCGAATTTGAGAGCATTTTGAGCCGTTTGGCGAATGGACGTCTATAGACGTTTTTTTGCCTCCATCGCGATATCATCCAGTATTTGTATTTAATCATTAAATGCTGTTTTAGGATGGATTTGACCCGATTGCTGTCATTTTACGGCTCGGTTCTGCTACATCTGCCTGCCCAAGAGTGCTTATTCCCGGACTGCCATTGATGGTAGACGAACATTGATTTTTACTATAATTTGGACAATACCGGCGGCGGGCCGGATTAAAAATCCTAACGGGCCGTATATGGCCCGCGGGCCGAGGTTGAAAAACTTGTACACACACGATCCGGCGGGGCGAGCGTTCGAATCCCGTTTCGGCGAAACCTCCGTTCGGCCGAATGAACGTTCGGTGGAACGTCCATTCGGCGAACTGCCCGTCTGTCAAACGTCCGTCGGCGAAACGTCTTTAGGCGAATCATCCGAGTACCGATGATGTCGCTCACACTGGTACTCAGTGCGCTCAGGGAGGTTGTCTTTCTGCTCAGACCAACAAAAAAATAGAGGGAACTTTGGTTCGGAGCTGAATGAACCAATCACGGTGAGGTATACGGCTCTGGAGGGCGGGACATCGGCCGGGCTGTCCAGTGCCTCGCTCACTCACTCATTCATTCCTCCAATCAGCTGGGCGGAGGGGAAGCCGTGAGGCCGATCACTCCGCTCGGCGCGCACACTCCTCCGCTGCTCTCAGCATAGAACTGAATGAGGCGCTATGATCCGTGATCCAGCCTGTGTCAGTGTCTGTAGCCATCTCCGCGATTGAAACGGAGAGCGAAAGTGCACATGCGCCACAAACCCGCGCGACTGAATGTGAAAGATCAACCCGAGACTCATTCCAAGTGGAAAAACATATTACAGAGCCCCAGAGATGTCTCTTTCAAAGCCTGCCGTGAAGAGAAAGGTCGGTGATGAGCACAGACAGTTTCAAGAAAAGTGGGGAGTGCAATATTTCTTTGTTGAACACAGGGGCACCCCGACGTGTCTCATTTACACTGAAAAAGTTGCGGTGCACAAGGAATACAATTTGAAACGTAATTGTACTATGAGACATGCTGAGGAGTACGAAAAATACCAGGGAGATTAGAGAGCCAACCAGGTTGCCAGTCTTAAAACACGTCTTCTGAGGCAACAGGATCTCTTCAAGAAGGCTACCAAAGACAGTAATGCAGCAGTCAAAGCTAGCTACGCCGTTTGTGAGTTGATTGATCCTGTGCTAAGTGATCCCAAATGGCTCATGGACTTGGCTTTTCTTGTTGATATCACACATGAGCTTAATGTACTGAACAAGAAGCTACAAGGCCAGGGGCAACTTGTCAGTGCTGCCTATGACAACGTGAGAGCATTCTGCACTAAACTTGTGTTATGGAAAGCCCAGCTCTCTCAGACAAACCTTTGCCATTTCCCAGCATGCAAGGCTCTCGTGGATGCAGGCACACCATTCAGTGGTGAGAAGTATGTTGAGGCCATTTCGAAGCTACAGGAGGAATTTGATCACAGATTTGCAGACTTCAAGACAAACAAAGCCACATTTCAAATTTTTGCGGACCCCTTCTCCTTTGATGTGCAAGATGCCCCTCCTGAGCTTCAAATGGAGCTCATTGACCTGCAGTGCAACTCTGCACTCAAAGCCAAGTTCAGGGAGGTGAGTGGAGAAGCAGACAAGCTTGGGCAATTTTTGAGAGAGTTGACCCCCAGCTTCCCTGAACTTTCCCGAAGGTTCAAGCGGACCATGTGCCTTTTTGGGAGCACATACTTGTGTGAGAAGCTCTTCTCCACCTTGAACTTCAATAAGTCCAAGTACAGGTCCAGACTTACTGATGAGCATCTTCAAGCTCTACTGAGGGTCTCCACTGCTTCCTCCCTCAAGCCAAATGTGACTATGTGAGAAGAAGCGCTGCCAGGTCTCTAGCAGCAAGGAGTAGGCAAAAGAAGCCGTGTTCAGAATATTTCATGTTCAATGTTCCATTCAAGTTCAGAAAGTTAAAGGTTAAAGAGCTGTTAATACAGACATTTGAAACGGAATAAAAATAATTCATTTTCTCTACTTAGCCAGCCAGTGTATATCTACTGTATGCTCATTAGTATTATTTGGTTTTATATTACTGATTGATTTATTTTTTATTCATCTTTAAGTTAATTTATTTAATTCATTATTTTTTGTTAAAAAATAAAGATATTTGATAACGTTGGAAAGTTTTATCAGTGCTTTTCTTGTGGAAATCCTGATGCGGCCCAGTCTCACCCAGACTCGGCCTCTAGCGGCCCCCAGGTAAATTGAGTTCGAGACCCCTGATCTAAAACAATGTTTATTTTAGCTTTTATATATATTTTTAGATTTTACAAAATGATTTTTTAACTAAAAACAGAAAAAAAAAGATCAAAAAAATTTCAATTATTAATTTAAAAGGGGGAAAATCAGGAAATTTAATATTCATCTGTACTCTTCATTTTAATTTGATCCTAAAACAGAATGTCGGCACTCATGATTTACTTTCCCGGGCCACACAAAATGATGCGGTGGGCCAGATTTGGCCCCCAGGCCGCCACTTTGACACGTGGTCTAGGGTGTAGTCTGCCTTTCGCCCGAAATTAGCTGGGATATGCTCAATACGTCGATCGTGAGCTACCAGTCGATCGCGAGCTACCAGTCGATCGCTAAGGTATTATTGGTAAATCGCATGACAGTAAAATTTGATCCAAGGATTGGATTTGTAATAAAATGTTATATGGGACTTGAGCTGGGAAACAGCATCATCGTGAGTCCAAGCATGATTACTACCTGCCTATACTATGTTGGGTCTTGGTGCCATCTGGTATATCAGGGGTGCTCAAACTTTTTTGCTCAAAGATTTACTTTTCAAGGAGTCAACATTGCCCCGATCCACCATTTTTTTTCCTGGGCCCCTGACAAAGCTCAGCAGTTATGTATATGCCGATGATGTACCTCATGCAGCAGGACCCAAAATAGTGTAGGCAGCTAGTAATCATCCTTGGACTCACGATGGCACAGTTTCCCAGCTCAGGCCCAATATAATTATTATTATTTTACTTCATCAAATCTTACTGTCATACGATCTACCAATAGTACCTTAGCGATGGTCTGGTAGCTCGCGATTGACGTATTGAGCACCCCTGCAGTGTTTCATCACCATACATGACTACTGTGCTCTGTCAGGGGCCCGGAAAAAAAGGGTAGATTGCCCAAAGTTGGCTCCTTTAAAAGTAGATCTTTGAGCAAAAAAGGTTTGAGCACCCCTGCCATAGAGGATGCGCAGTACGGAAGATGAATGAATGAGTTAGCTAGCTGGCAGTGGGCATGTGCGTTTTTAGGGTATGGTTATGAGATGTTAAAGCAGGGTTAGTGAGCAAACCAGACACTTTAACCAATAAGATTTCTGCAGAAAACAAGAAGCACCTGACTGCAATCCACTGATTGTACGTGTATGACACCAGATTGGTGAAAAGGTGTCCTCTTTATGGGATGGAATGAAAACCCGCACTCACTACAGCCCTTTGTGGAATAGTTTGAGGACCCATTTGTTAAAGTTCGAGCCAGGCCAACTTGTTTGATCAAAAAGTCACAAACAGGATGCATTGATTCCCATGCAATTGCAAATAAAAAAATCACAAATGCAGTTTAGGGAGTGAATGTAGCATCATTTCTCATCTACAAGCTTCTTCCGGGTGTCCTTAACCATGCTCTCTTTGGCATGCAACATTAATACTGAGCACACATTTGAGCATTTCCAATTCCAGACCTACTACTCAGTGTGGCCAACAGTCCCCGTGGATGTGTAGGATTTTTCCGTGGAGCCAAGTTTGGGAAGAGAGGACACTATGTGTTCAAGCTTGTTATTTCTGTCAACACCAGCTTGTCAGGACCACCACCAAAATGCGACACTGTAGTAATATCATCCATATATCCTCAGTCAAGGCCATAGTATAGAGAAAAAAAATGGTGATTCATTGGGGAACTATAACCTCATAAGAACCAAACTCTTGCTCTATTGCCGTCAATGGCAACCAACGAGTTAATGTGTTCATTCATATTATGATTTACTACAATATTTAGTCATACAGTTAAAAAAAAATTATTTATTTATTTTATTATTATTTATTTGGATTTTTATTTACGCAGCATTTAATGATTTAAGTTTTTATTCATTTATTTTGATTATATTAATTTGAACTTTGGCTTGTTTAAATTTCTATGTATATATATCATTTTTCATTTTAATTTGTTTGTATAGTTTGATGGGCGAAGGATACTTCAAATTGTTTTTTTTTTTTTGGAAGGGAATAAGTGCGCCCAAATCCCCCAAAAATGTATATTAATGCTGAGGAAACAAATCAAATTAAATAAAGATTGAAATGCTTACATATAGAAATACATAAATAAAAAATAAAATAAATCCATAAATTCTGAAACAAAATTAGAAAAATATAAATCCTAAAAGAATCCAATACTATTCTTACACAAATCAATTAATGACTTATTTAATTTTTACATGGCGGATCTCTGTCCGACACAAAACAGGTCACGTAAAACACACCTGGCATTATTGTCCAGACACAGGTATTCTCTGGGGTCTGCAGCACTTGCATTGGTGGTCTTCACCCCTTTATCAATGAACAACCCGGCCTGCAAAGTCAAAAGACGGTGGTGTATTTCATGGCGTGATAGCAGAAGCTAATTTACTCACGGTCATCACACAAGACCCCTGTGGGTTGAGGGCTGTATACATATACATACACACCTAATAAGATCATTAGTTTTGTATGGTTTGAATGTAGATGAATGTGGGTGTTGGGCTTACGAAAACATGCTGCGTGTCAATTTTGCGGTTAAGGCAGAGTATAGTTGGACTGTTACTTCTCTCTCCCTCTCTGGCTCTCTCAGCCTGGACAAAGAACTCACAGTTCACCTGACGACCGCTGTCATAACACAACAGAGAGGCTTGTTCTACAGCCAGTTTGCGAGCCAGTGTGTGTGTGTGTGTGTGTGTGTGTGTGCGCGTGTGCACAAGCAACAATCACGGAAGTCAACGAGGTTATATAAATCATAAAAATCTATAAAACCAAAAGGATATAAAAACATTTAAGTCAATATCACTATGAGGTGCCTGTGAGAATATTTCACTTAGAGCAATCCCTTGACCCAAGTATTTATTGTATGAAGGGCTGTCGCAATTAATGGAATAGTTGACAATTAGTAAATTAATCAAGAACTATTTTGATCAGGGATTTAGTACTTAGGAAGGCTGTTTTAAAATGTAACAAAACCTTTTTTTACCAGCCTCTTTAAAGAAAATACTATTTTGATTTAATATACAAGCCGATAAGTGGACTCTGCAAAAATAACACCAGTATGTGTGTTTGTATGTATATATATAAATATATATATATATATATATATATATATATATATATATATATATATATATATATATATGTATAATATACATGTATATATACAGAGGTACCTCGTCATACGACCGTTCGTCACACAATATTCTCGTCTTACGACGGAAATTTCGATCGAATAATTCGCCCGTCATGCGATCAAAATTTCGTGATGCGACCAAGCCTTTTTTGCATATCTTTCGTGTATAACAATATCTACGAGCACTGAACGATTAATTCAGACGAGTTCCGACCAGGAAACGCACAACGCGCATGCACGGGCAAAAAGAGGGCTTTCTGGGTAATGAAGTATACTCGTGCACACAACACCGATAGGCAATGGCACTCTTTCTCAGAATGAAACTTCATTACCCACAATCAATACGTGGGTAAGGTGAGCTGTTGCATTTCCTGTTATTTTTATTATCTAATACGAGGAGTATTATATTACTTCTCGTTCGCTGCTCCTAAGAACATCAGCGGCACTGGCTCGCAATTCCCTCTTTGTAATATTTCTGGTCGCAACTCTCTCTCATAGGCGCCGTTCAAAGCGGCTGCATTCAGAGCCATTTCAACGAGGGAGTTGCGACCCGGTCTTTATGAGCAGCAGAGCGATCGCTAAAATGTACTACAAGACTATTTCTCGTTGGCAAGTGGTCGTGGGTTATCCTATTGTGAGGGCATTTGTGTGAATCATTTTCGGAATATTTTGAAGGGAATACGTAGTACAACAGCAAACAGCCCATCGATAGCGAACGTGAGGGTTGAGGCGTGGCAAACCGCCAACCCGGAAAACAAAGGTAACAAAAGATTACAACAAAATTAGAATTCAGTTTTGTGTAAAGTTACATTAAACGTATGTTTGAGTGTCTGTATATATTAATCCAAGTTAATTTAAATTTGTTTGTTCCGTTTACGAGTGCGTTGTCGTGGAAAAAAAACGAACCCCACCCCCCCAAACGTCTCTGTCTTCCGTCGGCGAAATCTTCCCAATTTTAGTTAGATTAAACACATTTTATTACTATTAAACCACTAGTTATGTGTTACTTTGTTAATAGATGGCGAATTAGAAGAAATAAAACATTTTTTCCAATCCAATATCCTGTTATTGGTTTTTTAAGTGGGTTGGAACTAATTAATTTGTTTCCCATTCATTTCAATGGGAAACGTCCGCTCGAGTTACGAGAATCTCGTCATACGATCTCAGTCCCGGAACGGATTAAGATCGTATGTCGAGGTACCACTGTATATGTTCATACATATATATACACATATATTTATACATACCGTATTTTCACGACTATAAGGCGCACATAAGTCTGACATTTTCTCCAAAATAGACAGGGCGCCTTATAATCCAGTGCACTTTATAGATGGACCAATACTAAAATGGTTATCACGATAAAATAAAATAAATCCGTCGATAGGACAACTATGGCAAGCAGCCTGCGACTCTATTTTCCCGTAGTACTGCGCAGTGACTGCTGGGATATGTAGTTTTTTTTGTCAATACACCCAATGCATTGTGGGTGCCGATCGGCATCAACACTAGCTACCGTAATTACTCGAATATAACACGCAGATTTTTGCTATATAATTAATTCCAATAGTTGGGGGTGCGTGTTATAATCAAGAACTAAAATAAATTACAAATTTTCGATCGAAAAAAGCATTGTCAAACTCACTTTGACGCACGGATTTTACGTCATCTCGTACAGCTGACGCACGGATTTTACGTCACCTCCTAAAGCCGACGCATGGATTTTACGTCATCTTGTAAAGCCAATCGGATGATGTGTTGTGGGAGGAAGAGGAAGTTGACGCATACCGGCTGTAGCCAATCCATTGTTTGTTTTCGTTTCCTGTATTTAAGTAGCGACGCGTCATCACACGTCGCCGGATCGTTCACTATCGTTGACTATCATTGACTGTTGTTAGCGGTTGCTAGCGGTCGCTAGCTGTCGTTATTCTGTTGCCTCTGTCCGTATGCGCGCCGCATGCGGCCACGTTTGTTTCCACGCCTTGGTTGATTCATTAAAGGACTCCGTATCACGCTGAATGCCTCGTCCTATCCTGCTTCCTGTATTTGGGTCTACCTACATCCACGGTCGCGTCGCACAACGCGGCGCGACCGTAACAGATGCCCCCGATCGCGCTGCGACGACCCAGCGACGCGGCGCGATCATAACAAGAGGACAGACAAAGAGAGAGAGGAACTCTTCATTTGAAGAATTCTAATGAATAAATTTGTTTGAACAAAACAATCGTGAAACGAAGAAAAAAAGGTAAGATTTCTGATTTTCGTCAGCGGGGAATTTTAGGTGCGCACTATATTCGAGTACTGCGTTTTTCCAGATATTTTTGGCCCAAAATTAACTGCGTGTTATTTTCGAGTGCGCGTTATATTCGGGTAATTACGGTAGCTACTATTTGCGAATGGACTGGCCTGGCGATCGGCATCAACACAGTTGCGAAGCATGGAAGACAGCCTTGGAATACTAGTTACGCTAGCTACTAGCTAGCTACCATTTGTGAACGGATTGAGGCCTGGCGATTGGCATCAACACAGTTGCAAACCATGGAAGACAGCCTTGGAATAGTTACACTAGCTAGCTACCATTTGGGAATGAATTGTGGCCGCCTGGACAAACGTATTAAACTCAGCGTTTTCGATGGACAAATGTTCAATTCGGACACAGATAATGAGGACTTTGATGGTTTTGTGGGTGATGATGACGTGAGTACATTGTAAAATGGCTAAATAAAGTACAACCGAACTCAGTCTTGCTTCCGTTGCCTTTTTAAAAACGTGTTTTTAGCGTGCGGGTGTAGCGTGCATTTGGTACATGTAGCACCAAATTAGTGTCTTCGCCGTTGTAGTATATTTATATTATTAGTGCAAAGTTATCACAGCCGTCAACCTCGGTGTATAGACAAAAGGACTATCTATCCCAGCAGTCACTGCGCACCGGAAATAGCGTCTGTGGCTGCTTTCATAGACAGCGCTATTACGGTTCGATAATCATCCATGAATAATATATATATATGGCATGCCTGGCTTCACGAAAAGTGGCAGGCAGCGCCGGGCCTCTTACGTTAAGATTTGTGAATGGATTGATAGAAATGACAGTGACTCTGAGAACGAAGAGAGGGGACCCGGCTTTTTGGAAGGCTCGTTTGGGCAATTGTTTAATTCGGACACAGAAAATGAGGACTTGAGGGATTTGTGGGTGATGACGTGAGTGAGTTGTAAAATGTCTAAATAAAGTACAACCGAACTCAGTTTTGCTTCCGTTGCCTTTTTAAAACATGTTTTTAGCGTGTGGGTGTAGCGTGCAAGAACTATATTTCTCAGCAGTCACTGCGCACCGGAACCCGGAAATAGGCTGCTTCCGGTAGCCAGCGCTATTGCGTTTCGATGTTCATCCATAAATAATATAAATATATATGCGTGTAATGAAACGGTGCGTGCTTTGTGTGTCTAAAATACAGAAATAGCACTCGTTACTGACTGTGGCTTAAAATACAATGCGCCGAATAGTCGTGAAAATACGGTATACATATAAATATATATACATATATATACACATACATATATACATATATATATGCACGCATATAAACATATATACTTTATATTAATGTAATTTATGTCATTAGCGAGGGCACTTAGCACCTCAGCTGAGGTTTCGATCCTAGCTCGATCCTCACTGTGTGGAGCTTGCAAGTTCTCCCTGTGTTTGCAAGGGATTTCTCCAGGTACTCTGGTATCTTGCCACATCCCAAAAGCATGCAGGGTAGTCTGGTTGAACAATCTAAATTGCTCATAGTTATGAGTGTGTGCATGTATGGTTGTCTGTCTCCTTGTGCTCTACGATTGGTTGGCCACTGATTCAGGGTGTCCCCCGCATGGTGCACGTAATTGGCTGTGGTAGGCTGCAGCACACCCCGTGGCTCTTGTGAGGATAAGCGGTACAGAAAATGATTGAATGTAATTAGAGATTCATTGACTATCAAAAGTTGTAAATCTATTTCAGTCCTTCTATATATACACTGCAAGGAGACAATGTACAGTACATACTATACACAGCAAAAGACTGTACATGGGCTTGCAGACATGGAGGATTCAAGTCATTAGCTGCCATTGACGGCAATAGACGTTTGAGCCATTTGGACTGGGAGCGGTGAATGAACGAACGGAAATGGATGGGACATTTATAACTGTCACTAGCCAACAAATATGATAATTAACCGCCAGCCATTAACACACGACCTACAATATATCAAATTTATGTACATCCAGTTTGAACATTTTGTTTTATGATATATGATAATGAATCTGGCCCATTTATTCATGTTCATTTTATTCATCTTTACAGCACTACCTTAAAGTTGGAGTGAACACGGTTGTTGTAGAAAATCCCGAGGGGGGTGAGTTCTGCTTTTGTCTCTGGTTCCAAGCCATGAGAGTCTCCTGTGGAGGCGCTGTGGAACACATACCATATGCCAGCATCCTGAAAGAAATAAAGAGGAAGAGACAGAAAATATATTTTTGAAGTTTGTATCTATCATGCTGCCGTTACAACCACAAAAATGACTGTTATGGGAAAACTGAATTGTGACAATTAAACTTCATTTTTTCATTTTTCTTGGGGAAAGGCAGCATTTTTAGATGAAGCAAACATAAAAGTAATTATATGAATTTAAAAATAAATAAAGGACCTTTTTAAAAGATGACTGCCAAGAAATGGCAGCATTTGGATGATAAATAGATGGATTTAAAAATAAATAACACAGCAGTATAAAATACATTTGTAAAAAAATGACTTTTTAAAATTAATACAGTTCATATTCATTCATTTATTTTCTGAACAGCTTATCTAAATAAGGGTCGCGGGGGGTGCTGGTGCCTATCCCAGCTAACTATGGGTACTTGGCGGGGGATACCCTGAATTGGTGGCCAGCCAATCGCAGGGCACAAGGAGACGGGCAACCATTCAAACTCCGCACAGGAAGGTCGGAACCCACCTGGATTGAACCTTCAATTTCAGAACTGCCTGGATTATTTTATAATTTCAAAATTAAAAAACAAATACATTTTGTAATACTGGAAGTATAAATTTCTATTGAAAAATAAAATGTGAAGCAAGGCAGAGTTTTAACATTATAACAATAAATTAATTTAAGCAAAGAAAACAGTAAAACATTTTTTTGAATAGTTGTAAGAGTCATTTAGTTAGACATGACTCCTGGCAAATTGGGAAACTAGGTACATTTTAAGTGAGATTATTCACAACAAAGGTCAATAACAGTATTTTGCAGCAGCCTTCTCGTCATTACATTTAGCAACATTTACTCACTCTGTTCATTTTTAGAGAAACTTTGCTTCATCCTAATCAAAATTTACTGGACATTTAAATAAAAAAATCCCCTGCATAGAGGAAAATGAAATATCCTCTCACATGTAGACTGCCCGATCCTCCATTTTATTAGCGGAAAGCTCTCAACTTTGGAATTACACCAAATCCAAATAAAGACTCTTAAGCCTTGTTTTATTGATAGCTCATTTTCTTCTCAGCACTACAAGGATCGTTTTCTTTATTGAGGCTTCTTGATGTCATTACCTGAGAACCACCAGCGGCGTTGCTGATAAGATTGTTGTTGGGGTTAGCGATCCAGAAGGTTGAAACCGCCCTGGAAAACAATCACAAGAGATGACCAGACTATGAAATCAGTGCACATTCTCAAACATTCCCAAATAATCTAGTGCTCCAACATAAACCTGGACAGGAACAGCTCTGCCAAAACACACAAGTCGTTGGTTCTCTCACAGTGGCCCTTCTCTGACTATGATAGGAAAACATCTAGACTAGAGAGGTGGATGTTATTTCACGGATAAAGCTGTGTCTCTCACATAGAACAGATCTATATGGTGTTTTTCAAAGTCTGCCCACACCATCATCTCTTCCCACAGCAGCCTCATTTATGCATAGCCACTATTAGGGTGAAGGTGAAAAAAAATTCCCATGCTGCCCTTTTTCAGACTAGCCATTTAAAAGCGCCATACATCTAGACTTTTGTAAGGGAGACCTTCATTTAAATGTGCTGCGCAGCCAGGACACCTACTGTATTTTCTCGCATATTGACCGCCTCCACGTATAAGCCGTGCCCTTAAAATTGCCTTAAAATCGTTAAATTTTACGATTTCTCTCGTATAAGACGCCCTCGATTCACAATTTTCACCTCCATATTCGTGGTTTTAATAGGGAGTACAAATGTGTTATTTTAAAGGGACAATCTTAAGAAAAATCATCGCACTTAGACGAATTAAAAAAGGAAGTCACGTGAGCAGTACAACCAGAAAGTGTGTGTTTGTAGCGGTCTAGTTTTCACCAAGTCTCTGGATGCAATAGCAGCATGAGATACACATTACACAGGTATCAAGGCTGATGTTTTAATGATTGACCGCAAGACCTCTGATCAGCCTTAACAATTATTGGGATGTGCTGACATGGTAAACACTACGAACACATGTATGAAGGCTACTCGCGTCTGGCCAGTCAAAGCACGTTTAACTACCGGTAAAAGGTAAGATGGCGGAGCCCTGAGTGAGCAACGGCAGTCACAAGTAAGTGAGTTTTTTCACGTGCTACCCACACATTTGCCGGGCCGTGTGGCGTTTTATACATTTCCTCTTTTAAAATTGCACGTTACATGGTATTTTTTTCCTGTCTTGTTTACAGAAAGTTTCTATTGGGGGCTCTTGTATTTTATTATTTTTAAGCAAATTCAAGTGGTTAGCGCATCGGCCTCAGTTCTGGGATCAAGGGTTCGATCCCAGATCGGTCATCACTGTGTGAAGTTTGCATGTTCTCCCCGGGCTTGCGTTGGTTTTCTCCGGGTACACCAGTTTCCTCACACATCCAAAAATCATGCAGGGTAGGCTGGTTGAACACTCTAAATTGCCCCTAGGTATGATTGCGAGCATGAATTCCCTGCGATTAGCTGGCCACCGATTCAAGGTGTCCCCCGCCAAGTGCCCGTAGTTACGTGAGAGTCTCCAGCACCTCCCCCCGCAACCCTTGTGAGGATACGTGGTCCAGAAAATGAATAGCTGAGTGAATAAATAATCATGCTAGATAGCTAACAAGTTTCGAAACAACTGTTTCACAGGGAGTAAGACTTCAAAGTTATAATCCACAAAAAGAACTCAACAACAAATACTTAAATGGTACCTTGACAAGCCTTCAGTCTCTAATAAACTACACTAGCCCGAGAGGAAAAACTCATAATTTTTGGCTGCACTGACTCTGAGTGAATTGGCTTACTTGCACTCTGTGCTGGGTGAAGGAGTGTAGCCCTTGTAGACTCTGTCCTTAATGCTGAGGCAGAGGGTCTCATTGCGGTCAGTGGGAAGCAGGGTACCGGGTCGCGTTAGCAGGCCCAGGTTGTGGTAGAACGTGTTACGCTGCTCGATGCCATCCTCCAAGAAGAAGCAGTGACCTAGTGTGTCGTAGCCCACAGTGTTCTTTATCTGCTCGAGAGACAAGACCAAATTCAAACTCCAAGCAGACACAAGAGAAGACTAAACAAGGTATTACCAGTTAATCTTTTCGTATAAATATTACAGATGCACACTGCACCTATTGTTTCAGTTGTTAACCCTCTATAGCAAGGGTGTCAGACTCGGGTTGGTTCGTGGGCCGCCTTAACGTCAACTCGATTTCATGTGGGCCGGACCATTTTAGATATAATATTGAGATTTTTTTATAAATGGATTAAAAGAACTGGATTAAAAGCCCAGAATATTCAGTTTTTTATAGATCTAAAACAATGTTTATTTTAGCTTTTTTATGTATTTCTAGATTTTACAAAATGATTTTTGAAATAAAAACAGAAAAAAATTATTTAAAAAAATACAATTATTGATTTAAGAGGGAAAATCAAGAAATTTACTATACAGCTATACTTTTCTTTTAATTTGATCCAAAAACAGAAAGTTGGCACTCATGATTTACTTTCCCAGGCCCCACAAAATGATGCGGCGGGCCAGATTTGGCTCCCGCGCCGCCACTTTGACACGTGCTCTATAGGGCAAGGGACTATTTTTGATCATTTGAACCCCCCTTTTTAAATAACTTATACAAATCTGGCATCCACCTACGTGGACATCACATCTTGTAAAAAAAAAAGAAATTAATAAACATTTTAAAATAAAGTTGGAGTTTTTTTATTATTTAAGCTGAAATGAATTAGATGGGTTGCAATGCAATCCCTAACATAAAAGTTGAATAATAAAGCAATTTTTCACAGTTAAGTCCAGCTGAAGCCAGGTGGCCAGAGGAAAATTCCACAGCTTTAAGCATCCTGTCTTTTCAGGAAGAAATTATCTACTATTACCTTGTTCAAGGTTTATATGAAGGCATTTTAGCACGTCACAAACTGTGTCTGGCTTCCTCTTTGCACAATAACAGTGATGGGAAAGCATCACAGATGCTGGTGTTGTTCCAAAAAAGGGTTTACTGATTAGTGCTGTGGGAAACTGGCTGGCAATTGCCAGTTGCAGAGTGTTGACAGGAAAACTTCAGGGATGAGATAGACGTGGGGATATTATTTACATTGATATTATATGATCTAAAACCATTTGTCCTTTCCATTTCCTTGATGTCATTCCAATAGCCCTAATGACAAAGGTCAAATGACATGATGAGCCATTGACGTCAAAGCAATGTCAGCCAAATTGTCAACAGGCAAACTTGAATACAAAATGCGCTTTTAATCCGAGAATTAGCTGTACAGTATCTACATATATAATAAAGGTTGCAGAAGAATATCAGAAAGCCCCAATTTTCAAATTAATCTTGTGTTTTTCCCCTATTTAAATGTTTTCCTAGTTTCATCCCTGTGTGGCTCCAAAAGTGGCTATTTGGTACTTGTTCAAAATGTAAAACTTTATCCACAAGTCAAAGCAGTAAGTCATCTAACATATATGTATTATATAGCAAAAAAACATTCAAGATAAAAGATTGCAATAAAATAACCACTCTTTCTCAAAGAAAGTGGTGGTTTATTTAGCAGGCAGATAGCCTCACCTTCAACTCAAACAAAGACGTTTCCATTCACTTTTTTTTAAAATAAAAATCTCCAGTGGGGGTAATTAATTTTGAGAAATCAAACTTCCACAAATTGCTCAAAAATTAACAGAACAAGACCTAAAATGTCAAGAAAGTGACCCCGAAATGCCCCCAAATTGTCCTAACAGCGACTCAAAAATCACAAAAAAATGACCTGTAGGGGCCCTTATATCAACAGGAAGTGACACTGACGTGGGCTGAAATACTTCTGTATTCACCAGCCTTTCATAAAAGACAAAAGTAATTTTACTTCCAATTCATTATATTTATTCGATCGATTTACTTTTGCGGGCCAGATGTGGGCACCATACCACAATTTTGACAACTCTGAAATAGAGCATTTATCTTGCTAAATTCCCCCTGATTTAGATTTAGCAAATAATTACTAACCAGCAAGCCATTAGTGGCATGGATGGTGAGACAGCGAGAGAATGAGTGGTGAATCGAGAGTCCGTCGACATAGGTGGGCTCCCGGTAGCCTCCCTTCTGGTCCACATCGCCACACTTGTGGAAGTGTATGGGGTAGCTACTCTTCTCCCGTTGTTGACCCATGTGCTTCAGCTCCACGTAAGACAGATGCACAGAGGAGAAGTTTCCAAATATCTGACAGAGAGGTTTGAGGAGGGGGTCGTTGAGATAATACATGTTATACAAAAGTAGAGAACAATGGCTTGCTTGTTATTCATTTTATAAAGACAGAAAAGCTCAAAAGGATAAACCACAAGTACGTAATAATGAAGCGCAAACAAAGTCTCTAGGGGGTCTTTGGTACGTGTCTGGACTGCGTAATCCCCAGGTTCTGTTGAGGTCTTTAAGCAAACTGGGACTCAATCCATGCACAGCCTTGTTTGTCGCACGTAAAGCAGAAATTTAACCCTTTCATTTACCGCGAAGAACATCCAATCCATAGAACGCGAAGGGCAGGGAATTATTTGATGATTCTAACATATTGTGGCATTCATCTATACACCAGACATGTTTCAAACTGAGTAAGGGAACAATCAGGACTTTACTCTTGATGTATCTTTCCATTCTGCAATTCTACGATATTTAACTCAATGGCTGTCATGTACAGTAAATAGCGATACTTCTCCCAGAAGCGCTGGCAGTGAGTGATCATGTTTCAAAACCACTGCCGGGGGTAGACGTCCAATTCATTTCGACTGGAAAGTCTGCCCTCCCATTTGAAATCTCATCTCATTTTCTGAACTGCTTTATCCTCATTGGGTCGTGGGGGGTGCTGGAGCCTATCCCAGCTGACAAGGGGCAATTTAGTGTCCAATCAGCCTACCATGCATGTTTTTGGAATGTGGGAGGAAACCGGAGTACCCAGAGGAAACACACGCAGGAGGACGTGCAAACTCCACACAGGTGGAGGTGACCTGGGTTTGAACCCAGGACCCCAGAGCTGTGAGGCCGACGCGCTAACCACTCGCTCCACCTGGCCGACGCGCCAACCACTCGCTCCACCGGGCCGACACTCCATTTGAAATGTATACAGAGCTGCCAACTACTCCGGAATTTCAGTTTACCCAGAAATGCAGCGCAAACTCCGGGACTCCGGACAACCTCCCTAAACTCCGGAAATCCCCCAAAATTGTCACTTAAATTTTTTTTAAGCAACCATTTCAGAAAAGTACCAAATTTCCAATTTAAATGCCTCGAAATTCACACCATCGCGACGGCTTCCGCCATCTTGATACAACTGCACGGTAAACCGAAATAATTTGGTAACAAGAGTGCATTGTGAATCATTTCCAAGATACAGGTTCTGATGAATGATTCGACTTGTGCGACTTCAGCGCAAATGGATTTTGCGTGAATCGCATTCACTCCGGATAAACTCCGCAAATGGGACAAGGGTACTCCTGAAATGGGGCCAAGGGCAGTTGGCAGCTCTGTGTATATAAAAATGGCAGCCAATAAATAAATACATCTTCTTACAGCCTACCTATTCAGTCTATTTATAGGAATTGAGTTGAATTTTAACCAATTCCAGGATCCTCCAAACGATGGAAATATCATGTTTTTGGGAACCTAAATGCATCAGGTGAAGTCATTAAGACTGTATATTTCCAGATGGAATGTGGAAAACGATAAGCTAAAACTCAGAGAATAAGGAGTAAAATGGCCATGGCAGAGAGTAGTATAGAAAGACAGTAGTTCTTTATGCAAAAATGCGAGCAGAAAAATAGAACATTCCCAGAGTTGAATTGAAGAATAAAATCAGGCACAAACCAAAATGGTCCACGCCATTGAGTTTCACACCTTAATGTGCCCTCCGTAGGTATCATGGCTGTAGAAGTGACAGAGGTTGTTTCCGTAACATGAGTTTTCCATTTCCCCGTAGATGAGAATGTTCCTTGAGAGTAGGGCCACCTCAGCACGCATGTCCACTCCATCTACAATCTCGCCAACATGGTTGTAAAGAGGCTTCCCTAAGCAGCACACACATGCAATCAGCATGAGAGGACTGGAGACAAAAAAACATTATTTTGATAATCAAGCAAATCGCCCAGCTTTGACTAATTGGGTGATGTATAAATGACGTTATTTTTTGTTAAATTATTCTGGATTTTAGCTGGAAATGTGTATTGGAAGCAAGAACTACTGAGAAAAATCTCATGACTATTATTTAACTAACTCTCTGTTTGCAAATATGCAAATGTTAATTTATTACAAAGAAATCCTCTTTCATAGGGACAAGAGAAATAAAATATTTACGGTTATTTTTCCATTATTTTAAATAAAGTAGATCAATAAAAAGTGATGTATTGTTTTTAATTTTTAAACAAAATAGAAATATATGTGGGGGCGGCCCGGCGGCTGAATGGTTAACATGTCAGCCTTTTGGGAGACCTGGGTACAAATCCAGGTCGGTCCACCTGTAAAGCTGATTCTTATTAAAAATTCCTTCATTTATTTTCTGAAACGGGCGGCCCGGTGGCGCGAGTGGTTCGCGCGTCGGCCTCACAGATCTGGGGTCCTGGCTTCAAATCCAGGTCACGTCCACCTGTGTGGAGTTTGCATGTTCTCCCCGGGCCTGCATGGGTTTTCTCCGGGTACTCCGGTTTTCTCCCACATTCCAAACACATGCATTGTAGGCAGATTGGACAATCTAAATTGCCCCTAGGTATGAGTGTCAGCATGAATGGCTGTTTGTCTCCTTGTGCCCTGTGATTGGCTGGCCACCAATTCAGGGTGGCCCCCGCCTCTGGCCCGAAGTCAGCTGGGATAGGCTCAGCACCCCCCACGACCCTAGTGAGGATAAAGTGGTTCAGAAAATGAGATGAGAAAATATAGATAAAAATATATAGGAATTTTATTCATGAGAGGCTCAACAAAGGTGTTGGGCAATTCTTAGGAGGCCAACTTTTCAACCTTACTATCAAATCTCAGAAAAATACTCAATACCATAATTGCTACTACATTTGAGAAAAAAAGTTAAAAGTTTATTTTTATTTTTATTTTTTTGCGCTTTCGGGGCCATTGACGATGACTGTCCAATGATGTGGCCCTTAGTCATTTCCTCTTGATGCAAATTGATTAGTCACTTGATTGCGGTAGGCCTAGCTGTCACTATTCTACACACCCTGTCCTTTCCTGTCCTCTGTCTTCCTGACACATTGGTTAGTTTGTCCATCCCTTCCTCATATTGTGACCCCTCAGAAAAGAAGAGGAAAACAAGAAATACCAGACTACTTTGTAACTATTATTAAATGAATATCTCACGGCAAACCTATGTAGTTAAAAAAACTGGGGTGTCTACTCCATTCAATGGCAACTCCTACTAACGCACACCAAAGTGTTTCCCATTGTTTCCCATGGGAACCAATCATGGTAAATCACCAGTGTCAGATAACGCATTGGGTACAAGTTCGGATGTTCCAACATATTAACCAAAGTTTCAGTATTCCAAACACACTACTGTAATTCAATTAAAAATTTACTGCCAACCAGAGAAATATGCTAAACCTCAGACGCACCTTAAACTTGACCCACTAAAATAATATACATCTGGTGAAGAAAACCAGTGAGACACCTAAAAAAAAGTGCTTACGGCCATAGGGTGCTGGTTGAAAAGATAACGCAAAGCACCTGCTTGGTTTTAACACTATCAGAGCAGCGCTTTATCACGTCTTTCTGCAGGAAGGGAGTGTTTTCTTTGGTGACAACAGATTCATGAAAAAAGGAAATGTGTTACACAGTAGAATGGGAAAAGTGTTAGAACATCAGGGTGTGAGCAAATAAGACAAAACCCAAACTATTTTAAAGAAATCTAAATTATATTCCTATTATTTCTAGACTTGGTGAAACAGCACATTGACTCACCCTGAATTCGGACCTGCTGACTAGTGCAATGCGGGCAGGGCAAAAGTGTAAACTCCTCTGCTTGATGCATGGAATAATCGGTGCTGGCAACGACAATTTGATTGCCAGGCTGCCAGGTTTGCTGCACCTCATCCTGCAGATTGAGCACCACTTGATCTACGGCATCCACCTGAAATCCTGAAATAGGGAAACCTGGGAGAGGGGAATAATCACATTTTAATTGCGAAATGGGATCACATTTTTCAAAGAAAAATCTCTAAGGTGAGCACTGTAGAATTGATTGGAACTATTAAAAACATTTAAAAATGTGGATATTTAAAGCTGCCATCGATAAATAGTTTGAAAGGTTATGTTTAACGATATATTTATTGATGTATTTATTTATTAACTTACTTATTACCTATCTATTTATGTCAAAAATGCCTTTCCTATTCCTGCATCCTCACCCTCTTGCTACTGTGACAATGAAATTTCCCGAATACGGGATGAATAAAGTTATAAAGTTATCCAATATTTATATTTTTATATATATATACCGTATTTCCTCGACTATATGGCGCACTGCCTTTGTCAGTGACGAGTGCTATTTTTGTATTTGACACACACACACACAAGACGCACCACATTTAAAGGCGCAGCCAGGCATGGCAAAACATACACCAGCTTAAACATACAGACACACGCTAAAAACACGTTTTTAAAAAGGCAACGGAAGCAAAACTGAGTTTGGTTGTACTTTATTTAGCCATTTTACAATGTACTCACATTTTTTGATCAATAATCACCCACAAATCCATCAAAGTCCTAATTTTCTGTGTCCGAATTGAACAATTGTCCAAATGATTTATCAAAAACGCCGGGTTCCCTCTCTTCGTTGTCGGAGTCACTCACATTGCCATGTGACTACACAGAAATGATGCCGGCTTTGGCAAAAGCTCGAACAACAGTGCAAGCAGACACGTTAGTCCAAGCGGCCACAATCAATTTGAAAATAGTGGCGTAACTAGCCCGGCGCTGCCTCCTACTCTGCCATCCGGTCTCTTAACATACACCTCACGTAGCCAATCTCTCATTTTCTCCTCGTCCATCCAGCCATTTTGGTTTGCCTTCACAATGACGCCGGCTGGAAACTTTTCTTTTGGCAACGTCTTTCGCTTAAAAATCACTATAGGTGGTAGGTTCTGTCCATTAACATGGCAACCAAGAACGACAGTAAAAGCGTCTTCTTAAACACACCCCCTCCGCATGCCTGACTCCACCCACGTCCGCCTTTTCTCTATATAAGAAGCGTGTCGGCCGGAAGTGCTCTCAGTGAGGCTTTGGAGCGAGCTCGGTGCATACACACGGCGCTCTGCATTATAAGGCGCCCTGTCTATTTTGGAGAAAATTTAAGACTTTTTAGTGCGCCTTATAGTCGTGAAAATACGGTATATAGTAATATGAGAACAAAATTACATTTAGGGTGTTTGTGATATATTGTAATATTAAAAATGATGTTTTTCACCAGATGATTTGGATTGAGTTATTTTTTTTTTAAAAAAAACACCCATTAATAGCAAAAACATAACACTTAACAATTTCAAAGCCTAGAATACTACTAAACTCATTTACAGGTACAAATGTTACTTAACTCTTATTGCCACCCCAGGTAAATGGACATTATAATTAACATAGGATATGCTGTGGTAGTTTGTCTCAAAGCAATTAACATTGATATTTAACTAGTTCACTGCCAGCCTAAGTATATATCTACTGTACAGTAGCATTATCATTTCCATTGTATGTGCTGTGGTAACTAGTAAAATTAAATTAAACACATCAATTAACGACAACAGACATCCAATTCATTTTAACTGGCAGGGGCTGGCAGCAACTGCAAATTGTATCATCATAGAGCTTTTCCACCATCAGGCATTCCTCACCATTCTTCCACTCGCTGTAAGCTGTGACAGAGAAGTGCACACCATTGACGGTGGTGAAGTTCCCTCTTGCCAGGGCTCTACCTCCAGTGTCATGATTCTCGTGCTCCCTAACATCCTCCGAGCATGACACATTACCTCCTCTCACCACCGAGACCAAAGCCCAGGCCTGCCTGCAGAGACAATGGAGCAGGAGAAATAATTATTTACATTTGTAATGTTTTGAGTGATTTTGGAATTCAAGGTGTCCTACCTTTATGATAGGAAATTAGAAAATAAATCTCGAGTCATTGAGGACCATAAAAAGAGCGACAAAAATCAGCGACCCCAACGTTTTTGTCCGAGGAAACACAATCAATGTAGTCCAAGAATTTAAATACCTAGGAATCACTCTTGGCTCTCACCTAGCCTTCAAACGACAGATGTAAAAAAAAAACAAGCTAAATAAAATTAAATAAAATTTGTCCAATTTTAGGTTCATTAGAAATAATATAATATATAATAATATATTTTGACACAATGATCATATCACACATGACTTACTGCCTAACAAGTTGGTCATCAGCCTGTAAAACAACACTAAAACCAATTTAAACCATTTATAAGCAAACTTTGAAAGTACTGGACAGAAATTTAAAAACCCAACACCACTGTCAGATATTAAAGAAACACAAACGCCTGAACTGGAACAATAGTACTATTAAATATGCAGATGGCACCTTAATCTACAAAATCTTTCAACACAAAGCCCCTCCTCCACTGCAACATTTTGTACAAAAAAATTCCAACACATCAACAAGGGCTGGCTCTAGAGGTGACTGTGTATTTCCCTTCAAAAAGAGTGCTTTCAGCCAAAGCACCTTATCTGTCCACGCCGCACATACCTGGAACTTCATACCAATTAACAGACATAAACTCCCGTCTCTGAAACTCTTCGCCAATCATCTTAAGCCTGGCTGTTAGACGAACAAAATTGTGATCACGACGCTGTCTAAAATTTTACTACGCGTGTGTGTGTGTGTGTGTATGTGTGTGTGTGTGTGTGTGTGTATGTGTGTGTGTGTGTGTGTGTGTATGTGTGTGTGTGTGTGTGTGTGTGTATGTGTGTGTGTGTGTGTGTGTGTGTATGTGTGTGTGTGTGTGTGTGTCTAGTGCAGACCTGGGCAATTAATTCCACTAAGGGCCGCGCAGGGTGCAGGTTTTCGTTCCAACCCATGAGAGGAAACCTTTCCACCAACCTAGTATCTTAGAAGTGCAATCAGTGGATTGTAGTCAGGTGCTTCTTGTTTCAGCAGAAATCTAATTAGTTAAACTGTCTGGATCGGTTGGAACAAAAACCTGCACCCACAGCAGCCCTCGAGGACCGGATTGCCCAGGTCTGGTCTCGTGTATGTCATCATCATTTATCTTGTACCTACACAAGGTACTAAAGATGGAAATTAGCCCTTGGCTACAATCTTACATATTTACATATATATGTTCATTAACATAAATATAAATATGTTCATTAATATGTGCTGTCCCTTATCAAATAAATCAAACTCAAATTAATCTCAAACTCCATTCCTCATGAAAATGCTTCAAAATTAATAAGAAGTGACTGAGTGCCAGAACTAACCCTTTCAGCTCAGTTCTGTGAGCCTAATAAGCTAAATCACTGGAGATTTTATTTTCTTAATCATTTTTAAATGGGTGGCCATTGATTGATGTTCCTGACCAGGAGCCAAAATCAAAATTATGTAATTATAATTAATTATATTAAAGTTGAGTTTGTTTTTTTAAATTCCCCCAAAATAGTCACTTTATAAAGAGTTAAGAAAGTGGGCATGTTAGAGGAAAAATCACTTAAAATATACAAAGATGAAATCATCCAAGTGGAGAAGCCCAAAGGGTGCAGCTGCAAAAAGGCTAGAGCCTCTGATTAAGGCGTGTAATCCAGTCCTTAGTTTAAAATGTCATCATTACTTTTAAAATTTCCGGTATCCAAACAATCTATTAAAATTTGGTGTCTGGCGGACATAATATATCAGACAAGGAGATGAACATGCTTTAACAGGACCACCCAGCAGGGGTGGACTATCCCAGAACTATTTTAGTCATATTTTGATTCCATCCGTTTTCATTCATTCTTCATATCGCTTATCCTCACAAGAGTTGCGGGGGTGCTGGAGCCTATACCAGTTAATTATGTGCACCAGGCGGAGGACACCCTGAATTGGTAGACGGACAACCATTCACTCTCACATTCATACCTAGGGGGAATGTAGTGTTCAACCAGCCTAGCATCCATGTTCTTGGGATGTGGGAGGAAACAAGAGTACCCAGAGTAAACCAAACATACAAACTCCACACGACTCTGGGATGAAAACCTTGAGTGAGTTGTGAGGCCGACACGGGAACTACTCGACTACCAATTCCCAGTACTCAATTAAATACAAATACATTAATTAATAATAAAGTAAAACACAAAAGTAAACACTTAAAGAAAGTTTAAAAACAATCCAATTTTAAAAATGTAGTGCTAAAACATCTCAAAAAGTGCATTGAGTGGCTACACACCAACTTGTGTGTCATTTGTCGATCGTCCTGGGAGAAAAAAAAGATCTTTTCAACTTGCACGCTGTGCGTGTACTGATAAAAGTACAAGCAGCAAGCCCAAGGGAGAGCGTAAACGCCGCACTTTTAGTTGCAGCCTCTGCCACTGGTTGAGCTTCACAGCCTTTAAACAGCCTCATTATTGCTGGGTGTGTGCGGGCAGCTAAATGCTCTCCTGAGAGACATTAAATACACAGGGTCTGCTGATGGATAGTCCACTTAAGTTAAAAGCAGGTACAAGTTCATTTCCAGAGCCCCAAAACTGTTTTGATCTATGTGCAAAGCAGCCGTGTGTTGCAATAGTGCATTATTTGGTTGAAATGGCTCTAAAGTCATGCAGGGAGAAAAACCTCCGTACATTTGCTGGAGCAGGAGAATAAATGGTGTTGACATAATTGCGTCTAACGTGTAGGTGTGACAGTCACATTCCTCGTTAGATCTTGGCTTTGAAGCACTCAAGTCCAGTGAGACTTTGGACCTTGCATGTCTATGTTGAGTATGTCAGCTGTAGGTCTGGTTTCAGGCAAGAGCACAGATAAATTCCATTCAATAAACGGTAAAAGATTAGAAGCGTTCGCACTGGTAGGTCTTTATCAACTAACTTGAAGTGCTACGGTGTGGTTTTGAGTGGATTTCTGTAAAGACCTCTGTGCTGGCTCGGTACCCTGAGGTGAAATGTGACACTGGAGAAGCTGGCATAGTGCTCAATTTGTCTGCCAAGCAAGGATCGAGCCAGGCCCGGATATAAATAAATCGAGTCTCGCGCTATACCTTGCATGGAAGAGGTATAAAATTTTGGTAGTTTGTGTTCAATAGACAATTGGAAAACTGACCAACTCTGTCAACATATTTGTCCTTTGAAGAATCCAAAGAGAGAGACACTACACTTCCTGAATAATCACTCAATTTTGCACAAATCCTGGAAATTTTACGCCCATAACCTTGTTATCCGGTGTGTGCTTCCTTTCCTGACAAAGAGCAGAGATCCAGAGAAAACAGGAAGAGAAATATGGACTCGTTCAAGGTAGGATTTGCAATGGCACGGTATAAGATAGGGCATCATTCCAGATATTAAAGAATCACAGAACAAATGTTATGGCTTCAACGTTTGGAGGTCTGGGCCTCATTAGGGACGACGTTAGAGCCTATCCCCTTGGATTATGGATGAGAGGCTAATGTGGACATATCACACAAAAGTAGCCCAAACACAGTAAACTATGGGTGAAAAGTCAAGTTACTGGGGAGCTAAAGTAGAAGTTAAGTAGGGCTAGGAGAGCTAACTATTATTATGAAACGTGATAACAGGTTACACTGTTTTTAACGCATTAGCAGCCATTTATGCCGAAAAGACATCCAATTCGTTGAGTGCGAAGGTACCAGCAAATGAACATTTATTAACTGCTAACGCGTCCACTTCAAAATTGGACATTTGCTAGTAAAGAACTAATTTAAATTCAAAGCAAAAAGATGAAAAGAGGCACATAATTAGACATCTTATCATTGTTAGTCTCACTAGCACCTCAGGGGGTACTGTACTGAATTTTATAGTAGATTGGAATTCATTGAACCATAACCCATTATCATTTTCTTTGTAAAATAAATCAAAAAAGCGCTAAACACTCTTTAAATCCCATTAATATCTTGCAGGAAGCCAGAGACATTTTCCGCAAAGGATATAAGGGAAGGTTCGCTTTTTAATCCGTTTAGTTTCATTGCTGCAGCGGCCAACATTTTTGTTGTGTATTTTGCAAGAAATTCAATCACCCAAGAATCATGTTCTTCAGGACTTTCAACTTTTAATTTTAACTCATCGCACGATACAGACAAGTCTATTCGTCTACCTACTCGATTGTTCACTCTCCGGGTCTTTACCCTTACCTCCCCCTACATCATCGGTTTCAGCTATGAAGGAGCAGGCAGGCGGTTAACATTGGGCGGCCCCGTGGCGCGAGGGGTTAGGGAGTCAGCCTCACAGCTCTGGGGTCCTGGGTTCAAGTCCAGGTCGGTCCATCTGTGTGGAGTTTGCATGTTCTCCCCGGCCCTGCGTGGGTTTTCTCCGGGTACTCCGGATTCCTCCCACATTTCCAAAAACATGCATGGTAGGCTGATTGGACACTCTAAATTGCCCCTAGGTATGGGTGTGAGTGTGCATGGTTGCATGCAGAACAACTCCGAGCCGACCCACTACAACAGGGGTGGCCAACTCCGGTCCTCGAGAGCCACAATCCGGTCTGTTTTCCATATCTCCCTCCACCAACACACCTGAATCAAATAATCAACTCATCAGCAAGCTTCTGGACAGCTTGCTGATGAGTTGATTATTTGATTCAGGTGTGTTGGTGGAGGGAGATATGGAAAACAGACCGGATTGTGGCTCTCGAGGACTGGAGTTGGCCACCCCTGCACTACAAGGTCCAAGTTTAACTGAATGCTTTTATTGCCATTTTACAAGTATAATGAGATTTAAAGGCTCCCTGTCGTTTTCTTTCTTTTTTTTAAATGCCTCATTATATACATGTGCAAAAACAGACCCACTTATTTAGCCTTATTGAAAACTCCCTGAACTCATTAGAGGACAGCCTGTAATTCCTTTTTTACATGATATCAAAGAGTTTCCTGATTTTTTTGCAAATGTTATGAAAACATTGAAAAATCATAAAATAACTGTACATTGTTCCTTTTTGTGAGGCTGAAAATAGCCTGGTTGCCAATGGTGATGTCTTCAGTTGATGATTTTATTTATTTCAGATTGCGAAGCAAGTTTTGGTTTGAAGGTAAATTTATAAAAACAAAGACATCTGTCAAAATTTCTGCAGGTTTTAATATTCATTACTTTTCATAGTGTAAGGAGGGAGTTATCTTATCTTTATTGCCCAACAAAAATACCTAAAATCATCATATTTTAGATTAGCTTTTCTTTTAAAGGTTGCATAGTTACTTACATGATTGAATAATGAGAGTAATTCATTTACTTATTGACAGAAGTTTGAAGTTTCAAATTTGCAAAAAGAGGTGCTAGTTATCGTGATAATTATCAACAGACTGATAGTTGTTTTTAATCAATTTTTGTCATATCTGCCAAGCTTAATCTCAACATTTAAAAATTGACAACAATCTACTATTTAGTAATACAGTCGTACCTCTACTTGCGAAATTATTGGTTCCATAACTTTTTTTGTAACTTGAAAATTTCGTAAGTAGAGGGGTGTACATTATATGTAAATTCTCTAATTCGTTCCCCAGTCCTCACACAACTACCAACTAAACCCTTTAAAATTAGTAAGTGTCCCAATGTTGTATGAAAGATGTGAGAAAACACAAAAATGAGAAAAAATTATAAGGAAATGATGTATCAATGTCTTAAAATATATAAAGCATATGAAAATGTGCCCTGCGCCGCTGAAATAGTTCCCTCCGCGGCCCGTTCTACCAGGGCTGAAAGCTGACCACTTTGTAGTACATTTTAGACTTTTACGTGTGGCCTGTGTGTGTGAGAGAGAAAATATGTGCTGCATTGCATTTGTACGGTTTTTAATCGCTTAATAAGGGGAATTGCAATCATTAATAAGGGGAGCATTTAGCTGAGTTGGACAGGTATGTAAGAGAGAATCTTGAAACATGGATAGTGGTTGTTGCAAGACAGCCAATTAAATTGAATTGAATGCTTTTATTGTCATTACTATATGAGATAGAATGAGAGCAATGAAATGAGAGCCCAGTCGAGGGTAGCGATGTTCTAAAGTGAGAATCAATGTATCCATGACAATATTTTCAAAATAAAATCATGGATAAGGAAATGCATTTACTTTTGGGGGGATTTTGTAACTTGGATCTTTTTCGTTTCTCGAGTCACTCATTTGCATATAAAAAAAAATCGTAACCTGAAAATCTCATACCTAGAGGCATTCGTAAGTGGAGGTATTACTGTGTAGCAACAGATGAGGATTCACAGGATTAGTTTTGCGGGCCACATAAAAAAAAGTGAGGGCCGAAATATGGCCCCAGGGCTACGTGTTTGCACCTATGCAACAAAGATTAGATCACGGGACAAGAGTAAATTCTTTCGTGGTGCAAAAGGCCTCCTCACCTGTACTTGAGATCATAGACGTAGCTGCTGCCGAGCGAGTCTTCGATAGCCTTCTTGGTTTCATCCAGAAGACTTTTGACTGCGGAGTCTCCAACAGCGAGTGCCACGATGCGACCAGTTGGCAGGGTCCTAAGCAGACGAGTGAGCCGGCGACTATCATTGCGTGAATCATGGGTGTCATAACGTTCCCTGAGCAGGACGTCGCCAGTGTCCTGATCCACCACGCGGAGGTTGATGCCTCTGCTGAAGTTCCGCTGGAAGTTATCGCCCCCTGTGGCCAGGCCAGAGGCAGGCACGCTTTTAGTCAACAGTGACCACGAGACTCTCTCTGTGCCATGAAGCTCCAAGGTTCCGCCGCTCATGACGCCGATGAACTTGCGTCCCAGACCGGGTACTTCAGCGATGTCCTTGCTGTCGTAGCGGCCGGTCAGGGCGATAGCAGCATGGGAACGGTAGCGACATTTGGGTGTGCCAATATATAGGGCGCCACCGCTTTCAATCAGGATGTGATGTGTTCTCAAGGTTATGTTCTTAGAGCCGTCTGCTTTGTCGGCAAAGACTACACGACCTGTAAAAGGAAGGAAAGAGGACTTGGACTCGACTTTCAAAACAATGACTGGGCGATATGGCCTAAAGATAAAATGCCCAATTCAATCAAGAAAAAAATTATCTCCCCTACATTTTTATGAACAAAAGACAGAATAACCTAACTAAGTTGAGCCCTTTAGAGCAGGGGTGGCCAAGTCCAATAGATGTTCAATTCATTTTGACTGGGAGGGCCAATTGAATATTTGTTCATTAAATGGGTATATTATTTCAATAAAGCATTTGGTCATTCGACCTTTCCAGTGGACATCAGCCACTGTCAATGAAACTGAAACATGGGCATTCACAGCCAATCCTCCCACTTAAAATATACATTGGATGTCTATTGTTGTCAATGGAGGTAATGAGTTGAACATTATTGAAATTCCTCCAAAGATAATAAGAAATAAATCAATTTCATCTGGACATGACTTTGGGTCCCACTTGGAATTCCAAATGTTAATATTGTAAACGACATAATAATAATCGGACATAGGCCCTGTCGTCATCATCAACAACAAAAAGCCTACTTGTCATCACACCCAGAAACTGCGTACGACGAAATTGGTGGTGCTTCTCCATAAGCTGCGTTTACTCGGCAAAAGACCTAAATAAGTGACATGATCCAAAATATAATGTGTATATGAGTGCAATTTATGGAATTATTTATTTATTTTCCAAAAAGCCACTTGCACTCTAAAGGGTTAAAAAGGGTAAAGAACATTGACCAAAAGCAACGTAAATAATGTGCAAAACAGTCGTATGTATTTTTTTCTCTCATTCTGCTTGTGCTGTCTGCCCCCATTTATAAAGAAAGTTTCACAAAGAAACAATCTATTTAATACAATCCTTCCATTTTGAAAAAAAATACAACACTACCAAAAAACTCAAAATTAATTATATTTCTTAATCGTTTGCAGAAAAAAAACGCTTCACGTCAAATACCTCAATAAAATTTGTTGCCTTTTCAAAAGAAAAAACAACAACTTGTTAATGGAGATTTCCACGTGACTGCTCAATATTTAGTACTTTTGTTAGATTTCTTACCTCCGGATTGGATATTGAGTGATCGGAAAGTTGCAGAAGACTCCAGTCGAAATAGATCTCCTCTCTTGACAACAATATTTTTTTCTGGCTGGTGGCCTGGGTTCCAATTACTCAAGGACGGGCTGTGGTCAGGGCAATTCTCTGCAAAAAAAAAACCAAGAAGGTGTCAGAAATAAATCCCTGTAAGGAACCGATCACAAAGTTGCGACTTATTTAGTGAGGCCCATGGGACAATATTCATTCATTCATTTTCTGAACCGGTGAATACCCATTATACAAGTGTATTTTGACATTTTCCATGATGGCTGGTATTTGCTGCTTTAAAGGCTAAACAATGCTTACCATCTAAAATGTCCCCACTAGTGAGACTAAGTACAAGTATGAGGCATAAGAAGAAAGCTGCCATGGATACTCCGAAGCAGATGAGTGTGTTCTTTCTGAGCTTGAGGCTCTGAACACGCTCTCGCCTCTGGTTTTCCTCCGACAAGCTGAAAGTAGCTTGTCGCTGCGGTTTGATCGGCGGTGGAGGCGGAGCTTTCACCAGTGGGGATGAGCGGACTGGAGCCACCCGACCCGGTACGTAACCCGGGGAGCGTTGGTGATTGCCTTTGGGGGGAGCCGCAAAGACCGGGAAGCGGCTCGGACCATCACTTGCCGGCATGGTAGTTACGTCTGCAGACGCCTGCTGCTATCTGAACGGGGGGGGGGGAACAGAATTGGAGAAGGAGGGCCAGACAAACAATAGTCATTCAACACTGCATGTTTGCACAAATGAGTCACTCAGGCGGTTAGAAAGAATTTGGAAAAGTGCAGCAAAAAGATAAAAAAACATGGAACATTTTTGCAATAGCATCGATTGCAAAACTTAACTTGGAATCAGGTTTGTGTGTGCACTGAATGAACCCATCGGATTGAAATGTCTATTTATTAGTAGGAATATAACAGTGAATCACGTAAGGGGGCCAGCAGGCTAAACACGTGGAGCTCAATGCTGACCCATCTTTTCCACGTCCTAAATGAACAAGAATGTTGTTTCAGTACATGCTACAGTTCCAGCTAAACTGTCTTCATCATAAGTAACTTCAAAATTAATTCATTATTTTTTTGTAAATGGCCATATAGGAGGTAAATTTCCACTGTTTCTTTTTGTGAGGATTAAAATAGTCTGCTTGCCAATGGTGATGATGTCTTCCGTTGATTATTTTGTTTATTTCCAATTGCACAGCAACTTTTAGTTTGAGGCCAAATTTGTAAAAATAAAGAAGTCTCGGGCGGCCCGGCGGCTTGAGTGGTTAGCATGTCGGCTTCACAGGTCTGGGGTCCTGGGTTCAAATCCAGTTTGTATGTTCGTGAGTTTTCTCCAGGTTCTCCGGTTTCCTTCCACATTCCAAAGACATGCATGGTAGGCTGATTGGACACTCTAAATTGCCTCTGGGTATGAGTCTGAGTGTGAATGCTTGTCCGTCTGCTTGTGCCCTGCGATCGGCTGTCCCCCGCCTCTGGCCCGAAGTCAGCTGGGATAGGTTCCAGCACCCCCCGCAAGCCCAGTGAGGATAAAGCGGTTCAGAAAATGAATGAATGAATGAATAATTGAATAGATGTGCGTTCATGTGTTCGTGTGCTGTCTCTTGCCTCCCCTTAGCTTCCTCTTGTTCACCTGTGTTTTAACACGGATAGATTTTGCATGCTTGTTATTCATTTTAAGACATCAAATAATTTTCTTATCATTTTCTCTAATTTTTGTGTGTTTCTCACATCTTTCATACAAAATTGGGACACTGAATTTTAAAGGGTTTAGTTGTGTTAGAACCGCGAAAAATGTTCTGGAACCAATTAATTTCGTAAGTAGAGGTACGACTGTATTGTTGTAATGCCTTATTGTGAGATAATCGTTATTGTGAAACTTGGATCACACATACCTAGAGCTTACCAACTCTACTGCTAAGACCGTTTTTGTTTCTGCAGCCTCATTTCCTCTGCTTCTGTTGTGAGCAGGTGTGCCTGATATATTAATGTTTGTATAAATTTTGTTCAGCCTACTTTGTGCTTTCCTTTCTTGTGTTATCTAACCCGACCTGAAAGTGGAACACCCCTGTCCAACTCTAATTAGTGCCATCTGGTCCAATAATGTTAATATACTTTTGAGAATGTTGTCATCATTCAGTGTTTACAACCACCTTTTGGACTTTGGACATTATGAACACAGACAGTTTGCGTCCATGATGAACAATCTGGTTGTATTCGTCACATGATTTCCATGCTATCTGTTGTGTGTCAGTTTTGGACTTCTGTTCTTTCTTTTCCTCCTGTGTTCAATCCAATAGTTTGATTACAAAAATAGTTGAAGCAAAATCTTTGCCTCAGAGTTTTGAAGAATAAATAACACAATTTCTTTTAAAAAGTCATGAGTAATGAAAATATGAATAATTCTAAATATAATCCAATTAATAAAAAAAAATAAAAAAAATGTTTTAAGGTATTTTTTAAAGAATAAAAAGGAAATTAATTAAAATTAATGTGGCCTGTGTGCTTTTAGGTATGTTATGTATTATAAATCTCTTGTGTCTTCATACAGCTAACTGTTTGGCTGCCATTGACGGCAATAGGCATCAAATTCATTATGGCTAGGGGGGTTTGGCAGCTGTCGAACAGTCCCCCCAGTCAAATGGATAGGACGTCTTCCAGTGATAATATAATTTAATTCAATTATTATTTGAACTTATTTTTTTAGTTACTTATCATACCCAGCACTAAAGTAATTCAACAATATAAGCGTATCACATTTTGAAAATAACTGTTGTCCTATAAAAATAAGGTCACACTAAAAGGATATTCATCGAATCACACACATGCTGAGTCCTTTTTTTCTTATTGCACTACACTGTGAAAAAATTCCAGAAGATCATGTATTATGTCATTATGTCATTTAATCAGGGTTCTTATAGATCAAGGCAAGTTCAATTCAGGACATTTTTGATGCAATTGAAATTAAATTTATGACCAAATCCCCCCCAAAAAGAAAAAAAAGACACCAGACATAAAGTAATGTGGTCCAGTCATTGCTCAAAGACACAGAGAATGAGGAAATGACATCACTTAGTCGGGTGTTTCATCCTTATGTAACAGGGTTAGTCATGGTAGCAAAAATTGAACGTTTATGTTCTGCTATAATTAAAAAAAACTTGATAAATGTGTTATTTTATGACGTTTAAATGCCGTCTATCCTTCAGAATCAAAACTTAGAACTTTATATTCATTTACTCATGTGTTCCACTTATTCTCACAAGAGTCACAGGGGTGCTGGAGCCTATCCCAGCCAACTTTGAGCAGTAGGCACACCTTGAATTGGTTTCCAGTCAATTGGAACTTTATATTTCTGTATTATTATCCCCTATGTCAATTATTAATGTGACACAATCTCCTTGAAGTTGGGTCCACTTGGCTAATTATGCTCTTTTCCTGTGGATGTCAAATGGGAGGTAAGCACCATGTGCTCGGAAAAAAAAACTTTTATTGTTCATTTCTAACCGTGAAAAGCAGGCTTGTCCAAACTATTCTATAAAGGGCTGCAGGTTTTTTGTTTCAACTGATCCAGCACAGACAGTCTCATTAATGAGATTTCTGCTAAAACAGGCAGCACATGACCACAATCAACTAATAACAATTTTAACACAACAGATTGGCAAAAAATTATTCTCTTCATTGGTTGAAATGAAAACCTGAACCTACTACGGCTGTTGTATTCCCTTCAAAATATTCCGAAAATGATGAACACAAATGTCCTCACAATAGGATAACGCACGACCACTTGCCAACAAGAAGTATAGTCTTGAATTAGCGATCGCTCCGCCAACAGGAGCTTACAGGCTAATGGGGAAGAAAAAAACACTGAAAAAAATGCAACGCTCCGCCCAGTGTACATTACAAAGAGGTAGTTGCGACCAGAGACATTACAAAGCCTGAGATGCGACCAAAGATATCACACGAGGAGTTGCGGAGCCAGTGCCCCTGATGTTCTTATGAGCAGCCAACGAGAAGTAATATATACCTCGTATATACCTCGTATTAGCAATCGCTCCGGCATTCGCGCTGAGTGACGGGGAAAAAAAACACGGGAAAATGCAACGCTCTGCCCAGTGCTCATAGATATCTGTTATACACGAAAGAGATGCGGCAAAAAAGATGCGCTACAAAAGTGTGCTACAATGATAAACAGGCTCTCATGTCTTGGCTATCTGGCTTTCTCGCATCTCGAATTTTTTCCCGTATCTAGAGATAATTATTTTCTCAAAATGTTACTCGTATCTCGAAATGCTCGTATTTAGGGGTGCTCGTACGTCGAGACCACTGTATAGTGATACCTTGACCGATCAGCTTAATGCGTTCCGGGACCGTGCTTGTATGTCAATTTACTAGTATCGCAAATATTTTTTTCCCAAAGAAAAGTAAATACAAATTAATTAGTTCCCACTCTCTGAAAAAACATAAGCACTAAATACCTCTCTAGTGGTTATGATCTTCAATACTAAAATGTGACATTACTGAGTACAGACTTACCACGGCGTGAGCGGGCGAGAGAGAAAGGACAGGAGAGAGACTTGACAGACGCGCTTGTAACATAACATAAACTTTAAATTTAACATAAAAGTTTGAATTTAACGTAAAAGTCCTCTTCTGTACTCCCTGTACACATATGACTGTACACCGACCCACCAGTCTAACTCCATCATCAAATTTGCCAATGACACCACTATGGTCAGACTCATCTCAGGGGGGATGAGTCTGCTTACAGAGATGAGGTCAACAAACTGTCTTTGTGGTGTGTGGTGAACAATCTCACACTAAACACCACGAAAACTAAAGAAATAATCCTGGACTTTCGCAAATGCAGCACAGATCTGGCCCCACTCCTGATAAATGGAGTATGTGTAGACAGGGTCCACTCCTTCAAATTCCTGGGGGACAACCTCTCCTGGTCTACCAACACCACGGCAGTGGTGAAGAAGGCCCAGAAACGACTCAATTTCCTGAGGTTACTCAGGAGAAACAACTTGGACACTAAGCTTCTGGTAACCTTCTATAGAGCCACTGTGGAGAGCATCCTGGCATACTGCATTACAGTGTGGTACACTGGAAGCACGGCAGCAGACAGAAAGTCCATGCAGAGTGATCAACACTGTCCAGAAGATCATCGGCTGCTCTCTGCCCTCACTGGATGACATTGCCAGCCCTCGTTACCTCAGCAGAGCCGGGAACATTGTCGGGGACCAATACCACCCTAGTCACAACCTGTTCCAGCTGCCGCCCTCTGGCAGACGCTACAGGTCTCACAAAGCACGGACAAATAGACTTAAGGACAGTTTTTTTCCCACAGCCATCAGGACTCTGAACTTGGGTTAGCACGACACACAATCCCTTCTGTGCAATAACTTCGGGGTGTGCAATAACAATGTGCAATATCTTAGATAGTGCAATATTTTAGAATTTACCTAGCCGGGATGTGACTTTTTATACTTTTATATTACTATTTATGTTTTTTTTTACTGGGAAAACGCACTTTGTGGAGTAGCACCACCAATTTCGTTATACGCAGCTGTGTATGATGACAATAAAGTCTTTTGATTTTATTTGATCTTGAAATGAACTTTGATTACTATACACGCGTTATACTAAATTAAACCTTCTTGTGCAAGAACCGAGGCAAATTGGAGTCACAATTGGAGACTAGATCAATGGATTGAATGTATTGAAAGTCTAAATGATATTAAATACACACGTAAAAATACTGTCCTACATTGTGGTGATTGACGTATTGTGGATGGTGTTGGAACCTACTAACTGTGATACACGAGGTAATACTGTACATTGATTTGACAGAGCTAAGTTTAGCTACGCTTGCGTAAAATCTCGCAAGAAGGAAAAAGATTGGTAGAATATCACTCCTAAAAATTGTAGAAGATGGGACAAAAGTTATCAAATTCAACATGAAAACAATGTTTGATGTTAGCACTGTAAAGGAGTAAAATTTATTTATTTATTTATTTATTTAAAAAGATACCGGTTGCATTGACTTTTTCAGTTTTGTTAATTCCGCTAAACTGGATGCACGGGGGAAGCCCGGCGGCGCGAGTGATTAGCGTGTCACCCTCACAGAGGGAAACCTCGGTTCAAATCCAGGTCGGTCCACCTGTGTTGAGTTTTCATGTTCTCCCCGGGCCTGTGTGGGTTTTCTACGGGTACTTCGGTTTCCTCCCACATTCCAAAGACATGCATGGTAGGCTGATTGGATACTCTAAACTGCCCCTAGGTATGTGTGAGCGTGAATGGATGTTTGTCTCCTTGTACCCTGCGATTGGCTGGCCAGCAATTCAGGGTGTCCCCTGGGATAGGCTCCAGCACCCCCCCACAAGCCTGGTGAGAATAAAGCGGTTCAGAAGATGAGATGGATGCACGGGATTCCTTTGTTGTCACAATAGTAAATCGGTAAAAAAGGACCCCCACACACACACACATTAAAGGAAAATCGCACCTTTTTTAAAATCAAATTTTTAAAATAGGTACGAATGTGCTTTGAATTATTCAAAGCATTTCAGTAAATAAATAATGACAATTGTCAAATGTAATTCGACTTTTCAAAAATCAACACGAGTCCTGTTTGTTAAATGACTAATTGGGTACCATTGAGTGCGAGAGACGCGACATCCATTGCGAATTGGGGTCTAGATTGGACGTCTCGCGCTGTCAATGGCAGCCAGTGGGTTAACGATCCTTGGAGCGCAGTATGTACTATACTCGCCTTATTCTTGCTACACTCATCACTTCCACTATCTTACATTAAAAGGGGTTCCGCTTCTGCTCAAGCAGCAGTACAAATAATGATTTACGGTCTTGTTTTGACCGCAATTAACACAAAAAGCGTAAAATCGAGATTCTTAATTACTAGTTAACAGTTCGTCTGTCAACCATTGACAGCTGGCCACAAAATAAAGATGTAACATACCACGCAAAGTCAAAGCAAATAACCATTTAGAAGCTTTCTCCTTTTTTGTAGACGCCAGCAACGAGGCATCCTGAAGCGGCTCGTGAGTTACCTTCGGCGGTGGTCGTGCTGTCCTGCTCCCGCTGCCACTCTGGTCCATCCGCTCTGAAAGTCAACTCTGAGACGCAGCAAGTAGCTTCACCCTCACCGCTAGCTCTGCGCGTGGCTTTTATATACACCTTTTGTACACATGGTGGGTTTTGTGTGCCTGTCGAGGGGCAGTCGTTTACCCCCCAGCCGCCTCCAACAGTCGGGTCAACCCTGGACACATTCGGAAAGGAAGTGACGATGCGTTAAGAGACAGCCGAATAGAGTAGGAGACAATTTTATCCCGATATTTCTCGTGGTGGGGCAAGTTAAAATGATTTTTCTGCATTCAAATTGTGCATTTTGCAATATTTGGAACACCTGATGGAATGTTTGATGACAGCTGTGTTTTGCAACGAACACTTTGTCTATCCATTTTATTACTGCTTAGTCTTTCTTTAATGAGTTCTTGAACGTCTCAAAATGGGGCACTGGTCTGCTACGGGAGGGTCTTGTTAAAACCAATGTGATACTGTCATCTGCTGGCGGGAATAAAATATAGCTGGGCTTGGTAGTAGATATCATAAAAATAAGGCTCGATGTCTGATGCGAATTGAGAGCTAAATTGCACAGGGTCCGCCATTTTGCGTCGGGCCCGTTCAATAAACACTTCTAGCAGTCAATTGAGCACTAAATTTGTGGGGGGGACATGGATTGCTCAATTTTCAAGCATTTTCCCATTTTATTTATGTTGTTGACTACTTAGTAGTTATTTATTTATTATTATTAGATTAGTTATTTGTCTGTTGTTGTTATTGTGCACTTCATGGTCAGGCTTTATATCTCATTATACTTGTATAATGGCCTATAAAAGCATTCAATTCAATTCAATTTTCTTGGTTTAGTATCAAAGTCAAATATATACAGTAAATCCACAGTATACATTTTTTTTTACTAAATACTTAGTGTAATATTTTTTTTAATAATTAAACATTCACTCCAAAACATAATCTCATTGATTTAGCTCATTATAAACAAATCAATTTCTTAGTAAGGTTGCTTTGATAAATTAATTAAAATTCAAAACATTGGGGGGGGAAAAAAACAATTAAAATTATTCATCCATTGGGTCCCCCAATTAAAATTATTCATGTTATTCATATGTACACTGTGACAGAGATAATCTTAAAAGACAAATCCAGAAATCACAATGTTTGATTTTTTTTAACAATTTATTGTGTTATACAGCTGCAAATAAGTATTTGAACACCTGAGAAAACCAATAATAATATTGAAATGATTTCTAAGTGGGGGAACTTGCAATATAACAGGGTGTTCAAATACGTATTGAACTCACTGTATATTAATAGTATATTCTATCATTCATCTGTCAGCCACATTTACCATGGATTAAATGCCTAAACTTATTTAAATTCTAGCAAAAAAAGGTCAGACTCAAACGTAATTTCCTCTAAATGAACATTTTATTTTTGCCATCCGCATTTGAGTTGCTTAAGTTAATATTGTCATTACAGTTTGAGTTCCATTTATATCGAAATATGCGGTACGAAAAAGAAAAAATCCTGAATCAGAGCAATACAAAACATTGAGGACTGTACCTTGATCTGACATCAAAAATCCAGTATAAGAGATGGCAACTGCTTTTTTGTGGAACAAAAAGCACAAGCATAATATAATGTTCTATGTACAAATTGCACAAAGGTTTAATTTTGCTTAAACAGAAATGACTGGTACTCTTGTAAAAAGAGAAACCCAAGACCAATCAGTCGATGCGACGCAAGTATACGCAACCTCAATATGGTCCAACTTCATACCTGATTTCCGGCTTGTAGGCCAAAAACAAATAGGGATTGGCATTGTTTGAACATTGACATTTGCTTATCTCAGCTCTGATAGTAAATAGTCATTTGTACATTGAAATGGGTTCACTCAGCAATAAAAGGGCAAGTAAACCATCAACAATGGACTCAGAAATGGCATGCAGGCAAGAGCATGAAAGTAAAACAAGGGTCTTTTAATGCTGATCTATGACCTTATAGACTGTAGACCGTATTTTTCAGGCTCTAAATTGCACTCCCCCCCCCCATCATCCTCTTGTCCTGTTACATTTTGACTCAAGTTTGAATTGTATCTATTACGACATCAAAGTTCATAGGTTTAAATGTTACTTCATACTGACCAACACATCCCAAAAAATTGCATAAAGTTATGTGTCGTTTACACTTTGTGTGGCTGAATAACCAGGTTAAGGTTTTGGCCAACATACTGTATAACTACTTAGCCTATTTTTCTTTGTTTGTTATTAAGCCTTTATAGGATTTTGTGCCATTAAAAAAAGATCTTAAAGAACTGGCATGCACATACTATATGTGGGCAATACATTTTGAGTCATGTAATATTAGTCTGTGGTGTGGGATGTAGCCTATATGACTCAAAACGGGACATCCACATGTGGATGGTATGTCTCAATTGTTATATTTATATATTATTTTGTTAATCAACATTCATTAACTTGCACCTCCTACTCGCCTTCTTCAGTGGTAGCCAACTACTTAAAAACACAAGATCAATTGTCTGTTGTTGGTCTGTTTCTGTAAAACAAATTTGACTTAGAATTTGTTATAGTTTTTTACTGGTGAGACTTATACTCCAAAAAATACAGTACAAAAAATGGCGAGTTAGTAAGCATAGTGAAAAAAGTTCATTTGTAATCTTCCTGAACTGAACATAAATAAGAACTCCAGGTGCCAATATAGGCCTGGATGGGCATTAGCGGTATTTATTTTTCAACATATGTAAAATGTATTCTTTTAAATAGTAGTTATACAAGCAGTATCTTTAATATTAGCTATAGATATGGATTCTCACCCTAAAAGTTAACGAAAAAGAAAGAAACACTGTCAGAAACAAGAATCTTCTCAAAAGACAATTGTTGAAAACTCATGTCTGCATAGTGATGCTAATCTGAGAGTAAAAATAATATGATAAAGTGTGGAGCCCACCTCGTTGCAATATATTCTACTAAACATTTGGCAACAAGGACCGGCACAGCAGTTTGTCTCACAGTTCTTCAGTGACAGTTGATATGTGCAAATATCATGTATACATACTGCAATGATACAAAAGAAAACTGTAAATTGGATTGGAGAGTGCCTTCCAGTTTGGATCAAGGCTGTTAGTGAGAACGTCAGCACCTTTGCGGCCGGCTCAAAGGTCTCCTTTAACAAATGAGGACGGCATCCTTAGTAAAAGGCAGAAAGAAAATGTCACACAGGCTCTCCTTCAACTTTTATGTCATCTACTTCCTCCTGCATTTGCATACCGAAGCATTGTGCAATTGTGCAACATGTTGAAAAAAAAACAACTAATTCAAAACAGAAAAGAAAAGTGTGTTCAAAAGTTCACAGTTGCAGCGGAATGGACCGGAGGGAAGTGGAGCTCCGAGCAGGAGAAGTGGTTTATCATCAAAATTCCACCACTAGCATTTCCCCACAGGCCAATGGCGCCTGCAACCCAGCAAAAAATCTGAAGATTCGAACAAAACCAACTAACAACGAACTCTCCGAAAATCTTTCCTCCTCTACAAGTTCACCAGCTCATGCGCGACGAACTGCTTGAGTCTCTCCAGGTACTGTCCGTAGAGTTCCACGTCATTGTGTCCCGCTCCTTCCACCCAGAGTGGCTCCACGGGGCGCTGGCAGCGCTCGTACAGCGCCAGTCCATGGGAGAAGTCAATGACCTCGTCATCCGTGCCGTGGATCACCAGCACCGGCGAAGTCACTTTGGAAATCTTGTCGATGCTTTGGAGAGACAACGGTTCGCATTGGTCAAACAGGGAGGCAACAAACCAATATTTTCACAATCGACAAATCACCACTTATTTTTGACATGCCTCCACTCATCTGATCATATGTAAATTGTGTTCATTAATTTTCCACACGACTTATCCTCACGATGGTCACAGAGTGCTGTAGCCTAACCCAGCCAACTACAGACACCAGGTGGGGACACCCCTTAATTGATGGCCAGAGAATTGCAGGGCACAAAGAGGTGCATAACCATTCACGCACACACTCATACCTAGGGGCAATTTAGTGTTCCACCAGCCATAAATATGCATGTTTTTGGGATGTGGGAGTAAAGCGGAGTACCCAGAGAAACCCCATGCAAGCCCAGGTCTAGAGAAAATGCAAACTCCTCACAGGAAGGTCCGAACTTGGGTTTGAACTCTCGATCTCAGAACAGTGAGGCCGACGCACTAAACACTCATCCATTGGGCCACCCTGTTATATTATAGTGGGCTTTATTTTTTGCTGGAAATGAGCATTGAAGACAAAAAGTGGATCTACAAATAAATTTTCTGTACTTTGATGCAATATTTAAAAGAAACTGTTTTTAAAAATTTAATATTTATTTACCGTATTTATTTGAGTATAACACGCATCCATAAATTGTGACTAAAAATCGGTTTTAACATTTTTTTTTTAGTTTTCCTCAACTCACCAAGGATTGCTCCAGTACCGGTAACTGGAAAATGCTGAACACATGTCGCCATGACAAAACGTTTATTCACAACATATGGTGTGGAAACCTGGCAAAACAAACTACTACCAATAAGAACACAATTCTCGTTTGGAATTTACCATTTTAAATCTTTAAAGTCTAATTAATCATCATAATATTTTTAAAAATGTCAAAGTCTGATTGATTATCATCAGATTCACCAAACAATTGATTCCATTCTACTTGAGCAAGGATAGCGCTGCCTGGGCGGACTTGTTTCCCTGGAGCAAATTTTTTTTTAAAAATACAACCCTATATTATCTTATAAACTTGCCGAAGGCTATTTGGAGAGGGGTGTCTTTTGTAAGAGAAGGTAGATTGTTGCCATCTGGTGGACAAAGACAGGTTCTACGTCTTCCATTCTACATAACGGCTACAGAGGGGACCTTTTCACCGTCAGAGGGCAGTGTTTCACCGGGATTCGTGTATAACGCGCATGCAAACTTTGCTTCAATTTTTTGGTATTCGTTATACTCGAATACGGTATGTTTTTAAATTCAAATACAAACAAAAGAGGAAATAAAATAAATGTATGAATTAAAGAATGTTTATCATTTTATCCCTATAAATATATAATCTACATCATTGTCAAAGACAGTGAATGGGTTAACCCTTCATAGGACAAGTGATTATTTTATAAATCTTTGTTTTTGTTACTCATTATTGTTTAAATTCATTTAAAGTAGGAGCACTAGCTGTAAATGCTCATCTTTCAGTGCCATTGAGTGCGCCAGACATCCAATCCATTTGGACTGGTAGGGGGCTAATCATTCGTCCCTTCCCTGTCGAAATGGATTGGCCGTCTAGCGGCGTCAATGGGAGCCAATGAGCTAGTAAGTGAGTGCTTAATATAAGATTAAAACTATTCATGGACTCAAAACTATGGCCGATTATCAAAATAATGGTTATATTATGTTCATTTTGTCTTCTTTTATTATTCTTTGACTGTTTTTGTTCCTTTTTCAGACAATGATTCTTAGTGATGCGACACACCTACACCACTAACACTCTAATAAAGGCGGAAGTCATACGCCACGACATGTCAGATAAGAAAACAACCTAAAAATCACTGCGTGTGAAAAAGGGAAAAACAGTCAAAGAATATCACAAAAAATGTTTTGTTCACCCCACCACCACCACACCATTCCTCCATTTCCTGACTTACTTGGGAAAGGCATCAAAACAGTAAGTCTTCTTGGTGTCAGGGAAGGCCACCCTCATGCCGGAGGTGAGGGGGGAGTGCAGGATGACTGCAGCACTCTCGTAGCGAGAGGCCAAGTCCACAGAAGGCACCGTACCAATGCTCTGGCCGTACACAATCACGCTTTCTGGACGGATGCCATACCTGTGTGGAAAGACACATGCAGGTCACTTGAGGGAATTTTCAGTGCATTTAATATTAATTATTCAATCGCCGCTAGATTTTTCAGTTCAAATAAATTGGACTTCTATTTCTGCCAATGGCACTGAAAAAGGGGTGTTAGAACTAATCAAATTCATCAGGAACAGTTTTGATCGTCGAATACCGTATTGCAATTTTGTTGTTTTATCACAGTAGATTGGTTAATTTACATTTAAAAAAACAGAAGCCATTCATTTACAAATGTAATTGCACTTTAGTTTTCATATTTAAATGTTCAGATATTAAAATATGATAGACAGTTTTTTGCATTTGAAAGAGGCAAAACATGCTATTTCTTTTGAATATGTGGCTATAATACTTTGCTTGAGATGTTCTGTAATTATTTACTGTATAAAAATTTAATTGGGTGTTCTAAATGTCTTTTTTCCAAACTTAAGTCTGGAAAACGAGTGGGTCGTCTTATATTCGGGCCAATACAGAAATTGTTGTATTTAGTGTGACTTATTCATAAAATTTCTCTTATATAGTATGTTTGCATCTAAAACTTTAATGCCTGGTGTCACTTATTTACATCATACATAAATCATACCTATTTTATTATTAGTTCTTTTTTTGTTGATGATTTGATTTTAATTATAATTTAGTATATTAACTTTCCAACTTGATTTGCCAACTACTTAATGCAAAAACAGGTAATATTTTTAAATCTTAATTATTTCTATTAAAAAATAAATAAATAAATACTTGATACTGATTTTTTATGTTTTTTTAATATATACTTTACATTATTTTAGCGTATTAACATTTGTACTAAGGGGTAATCAACACTTACTTTCTAAATAGTCCAATGTTATTTCATGTATTATTTCATTGCCTTAAATTGACAGCGATAGAGGCTCAATCTGTTTGCCCTGGGCACATTCATTCAATACCAACCATTGCAGTTCAAATGCATTTGACATCTATGACCATCAATGACAGCAAAGATGTTAAGGTGAGGTTGGAAATTTACAGTCACAAATCCACACCAATAAAACACTTACTCACCGTTTGCTGCCTCGAATATTAAGCACGCAAGTAAGTAATGACACTATGGTAAAACTCACTGTCAAAGCGCAACCGTAGCGTAAAAAAAGGCAAAAGAAAAGACATTCCACAGCCGATTATTTTGATCACGGCGCGCCGCAGCGAGCAGCCTGTCAGCTGACTATGCCAAATCCAAGCAGAGAACACTGGCCCACTGTTTTCTCTGTACTTGACACCCGACTACTATCAAGAACAACGTTAACCATGTGCTGATATTTGGTGTTTGTGGAATTAGAGGTACTGTTGTCATCAAAATAACAGTAATGAAATAAATAAAGAAACAGTCACTTTCATCAACACATTCCATGCATTTTACAGCAATCTGTTTGAACTGGGAAGGCTGGTGTTCAATATTTTAAGCCTTTCAGGGACAGTGAGCAGGTTAACACACTTAAGACTTTTAACTTTTTAAAAAGCAAGTGACTATTTTGGTAATTTTCCAAAAATTTAATATTACTGATCCACCGGGCTGCCCGCATGCATATTATATTTTTTTCATAATTATAAATACACTTACAGATGAATACGATGTTAATATAAATTTTAGAAATTTTAAAAATACACACCAGTTATAGCCCCAAGCAACTCTCTGAACTTGATTTTTTTCACCATAGTATTCAACTCATTGCATGATATGATGCCAATAGCTTTTCATTTAAAAAAGGGAGGCTGGCTACGAAAGCTTATGTTTTAGTACCACTGGCTACGCAGGACGTCCAATCTATTTGGGCTATGAAGGGTGAATGAACTAATACTCAACTGCCCCTCCCACATGATAGACATAAGTATGAGTTAACTAATCGCAAAAATAAACAGTGATTACTCTATTTTTCAGATAAGTCACATCAGACAGAGAATACATAATAAAGAGGATAAATCAATATAGAAGTCACACTGGAGCATTAGTCGAAGGCCCAACCACACTATGTAAAAAAAAAAGGCTTATAGTCCGGAAAATAAGGTTTTCAGCTATCAAAATAACTCAATGAGGCAGCTCTCATGTTTCTCATATACGCCAATTTCACAACAACAACCATCATTACTTCAGTTTCACAATTAAGTCCATGTTACAATATTGTACGGCGCGTAGACCTGCTTATCAGGAAACAGGATACAGTATGAGTTTCATACCAGGATTATCATTCAAAATGACAAAGCAACAAGCCGTATTCAGCGCCAGTGGAAAGACTAGAGATAAAACAAACTGCCTTCTGTCTTGGCAGCATCTAGCGAAGAAGCTGCACTTGTGTTTAAATTGCCTCTTAGCAAATCAAACTAAAACCCTTAACGACAATCTAGCCTTGGACAGACCTCACCGTACCATAGCCAGCCATGTGACCAATGTTTATACCCCACATATATTCGTCTTGACATAACTCTGGGGTTATGCCTCATGTCAATTGACTTGATCTTGACTTTTGGTTGCATTTCCAACCAAAAGAGAACACATAGTTTACACTTTACCAAATCAAAGAATACTTGTACCACCATCACAGCCAACATTATGACATTGGTTTCTATTGGCAATGCTCAATTCCATATATCGGAAATCGGGCCTGATAACATCATTTTCAAAGGATCTGTATCATGTTTTTGAAATGTATTTATTTATCTTTAAGTATTAACTCATCGTCTGCCATTGACCGTGATAGAAAAATAAACCATTTGGATCTTATCCCAGGAAACTACGGGCACCAGGCAGGGGACACCCTAAATCGGAGGCCAGCCAATCGCAGGGCACAAGGAGACAAAGGACAACCATTCACGCTCACACGCATATCTAGGGGGTATTTAGAGTGTTTTGGGGGTGTGGGAGGAAACCGGAGTACCCGGAGAAAACCCACGTAAGCCCAGGAAGAACATAGAAACTCCACACAGTGTAGACCGACCTAGGATCTAACCCACGACGCAGAACTGTGAGGCCGACGGGCTAACCACACTTCTGCTGGGCCACCCACATTCTTTTTTATAACTATTACTATTATTTTGTACCATTGAGAAATGTCGAAATGTGGCACAATTGAAAAACCTATTGAAGATTACCTCTCTAAAAACTCTGCCTTTACCAGTGACTAAGATAGAGGTCCAATCATGTGGCTGTTTTCATCCTTCTAGTAGACGCCCAATCAATGGGAGCCTTACTGTTGTCCTTGATAGTGGTACTTGCTCTATATAACAATGAAGCAGGAAGTTGGTTGTTTGTTTTTGCTTGGCCAAAGTGTGGGAAGACCTAGGTCTGAATGCTCATTGCAAATCAGTTGCTAGGTTACCACTGAAGATTACACTGGCCGGTTAGACTGCTGGCCCGGTTTTTATCACCGAAAGCAAGGAAAATGATCCAATTCAACCGAGAAACACGACCATATGTTCCAGTTTGCACAATGCACTACCAGCTTTAGCCATTTTTAGAATGATAATTGGTCTTCTGCTTTGGAGCGCGTTGACTAATAGCTGAACCACTCCCTGCTCAGGTGAAAGAACCTCTTGTCCCATGACTAAGCAAACTTTTCAAGGGAGGAGATTGCAAGTGACGCACATTGTAGTAAAACAGATGCAAGAACTTTGTCAACCCATCACTAGGGATGTCGCAAATCATTATTTTGGAAGTTAATTAAGTTTTGTAATTAACCGCTTGTTGCCTGATTTTGCATTTCACAAACAGATTCAACAAATACGTAAAGCATTGGAGGATTACACAAGTATATAAAAATAGTGTTAAAAGTACAGCTACAATTTTAATAAATACAACTGCAAAAAAGCATAAAAGTCAAAGGAATACAATAAATGTGCTTTTTATTTATTTTATTTTTCTTCAATAATTTAAATGTTTTATTTTCAAGATAATTGTAAATTAATTTGCCTAAATGTTCTTCATTTCTGTTTTTAATGATTTTTAATAAGGATTTTTAGTTTGTTCTCATTCAGTGCCAGCACATGTATATGCTAAGTATGTATTGTGGCAGTTATTGAACATTTAATTCACCTTTCCCAGTCAAAATGGATCAGATGTCTAGCACCATCAATGGCAGCCAATGCCCAATAAAAAGAAGCATGGCAAAAGCATGGGCGATTAGTCAATTAGTCAATAATGGCCTTACCCATCGCTATCTTCGTCTTATTTGTTGTGGAGTATGGAATGTATTCTTATACTTTTATTAGTCAATTGGTTTATTTAGTGTAGTCACTAGGATAGAATTTTGCATAGTCTAGTGAAATTTCCGTCCGTGACGCCTATGAGTTAGGGGCGCGTCATCTACCATGACACGCCCATTTCTTTGTTCACATTTTCCCACCTCAAGTTTAGTTCATATCAGCACCCATTTCTATGTCACATGATCTTTGTCAATATAGCTAGGTGATCTGTGGGAGGCAGGCAGAGATTCAAACTGGTCAGGCTGGAGGATAGACATCTCCTGGCGCTGGCTACTCTGACCCCCTCCTTCAGCTAAAGTTAGGAAAAACTCATCACGGCTGTGTGCTTCCTTTAATTCTAAGTTATTAAATGTATATGGATTAGATCCGACATTTGTAATTTTTGATATCAAAGCTAGTTGATTGTACATGATTGGATGTCCCTTTTTGTCAGTAGCATTCAAAATATGTCTCTTCATAAACCCGGTCGATGGGCAATAAATAGAATTTGCATGTTAAAAGGCGTGGGCTGACATTAGCGTTCATTGAGCAAAAAGGGTAAACACCCAATAAATGAACAGAAAATGCTCTAAATTTACTTTGGGCAACATTGTTAAACCTATTTTTTTCCCTGAAGAAATTCATGTGACTGACAATGATAGGTCAACTAATAGCAGGTCATTAAAAGCATTAGCAGGCTGCACAAAAACTTGCTAAAATTCAGTAGGTGTCAAAGGAAAAAACATTTTAGAAACAGAAGCAGCTCATGTTCTTCCAGTTAACAATAGCCAACCATTTTAGCCGGAGCTTTTGTCCACCGTATGCATGTCTTACAGCAGGAAACCAAAAACATAGTTTCCCTCTTCTGCTCCTCCATATAAACAAACAGACACTAGGGTTGCACAAAAATGTAAGTAAAAAACGACTTAAACCCACATATTTAATCATTGTCTTTTTAATGAATACAATAATTGTAAAAATAAATCAAAAGGATATTTACCTTGTTTTACGCTCAAGGTATTTATAGTTTTAAAAATGTATTGTTGTAAATAATTAGAGTACATTTTTTTCTCTTATACATTCTTTTGAATTAGGCTCCAGCACCCCCCATGACCCTAATGAGGATGAAGCGGTTCAGAAAATTAGTTGAAATGAAATTCTTTTACATTTCGTTTTTTGAAGTTATTATCAAAATGCTTGTCAATTAATTAAATTCTTGATTAATTTATCTCGGCAGCCCGACTGGATGCACAAGTCAAACATCACATTAATAGAAAGAAGTCGTAGTAGAATGACCAACAAAATTGCCACCCAGTTTCCCTGTTTAAATAAATATAATTCCTATTGCTGTAGTGGCAGTGAATAAGCAAAGGGTAACAAACAACAAAATAATCCAGAGGTATACGATTAAGGATGTCCCCAATCTGACTGCGTGATTGGAAATTACCGTATTTTCACACCTATATAACGCACCGTGTGATAGGGCGCAGTCTCATTTACGGGTATATTTTCTGTTTTTTGTCAATACATTGAACGATAGGGCACTAGCATGACACTAGGCTAGCGTATGTTATGCTAGCCGCTAGCATACCTATGTTATTCTAGCCACTAGTGTATGTTATTCTAGCCGCTAGCGTATGTTATGCTATCCGCTAGCGTATGTTATGCTATCCGCTAGCGTATGTTATGCTAGCTGCTAGCATATGTTAGGCTTGTCACTAGCTTGTTTGTTTAAAGACAGCACAAGCAAAACCAAGTTTGATAATGCTTTATTGAGGTCAAAGGTACACTCTGATATAAAGAGTTCCGCGTTTAACATGCTAGGCTCCACTGTCAGTCAGAGTTGTGTATTCCGGGACCTTGATTCCAGCTTTGGGGAAAGCTCGAACAACATTGCTGAGCCCAGTCATCCACAATCCATTGTAACTCGCTACATGCATCACTCCGAAGCCTTGGATTCTCCTTGCTGTTATATCGGCATCGACAATTCATTCCAAATCGTCATGCTGCCTGCCGAACTACAATGTTGGCCATCCGTTAGCAATCTGTTGGCCATCCGTTAGCAATCTGTTAGCAATCCGTTAGCAAAGCTGTTAAATTGTGTTCGATCCATGGCTTCAGTCCATTTTCCAAGCGTTCACACCTGCATTGTGTTGTCATTCACGCCAGTCATTTCCTCTGTATAGCGCTGATATGCTGTTTCTTTAAGTATTGAGTGTTTTTTAGGGTTAAAGGCGCTGCGGAAGTCAAATGCCTTGCCACTCCCCTGGGATGTTTTGAATGGATTTACCGTAATGCTTGGAATGCACAGGGAGGCTATTTTTAGGGTGATCGTCCGCTGGGTTGATCGCAATAAGTAGCGTGCCGGCAAGAAATAAAACCAGTCACTCAAGCGGTCAGGGCCATACAAAAATTGAGTTTAGTGCACAGACAAAACGCACCGACCGATTGGGCGCATCGACCATGTTAGAGAAAATTTTAGACTTTTAAGTGGGCCCTATAGGTGTGAAAATACGGTAAGCCTTTTAGAGGAGATCAGAATAGGGTGGAAAAAGATTGGGTTTTTAAAGGTTTTTTTTTAATTAAAGTGCTACAAAATAATTATTATTTATAGAGCAATGGGAAAATTTAAAAATTTAAATCATACTTGGCAGAGTAACACTTAAACATGAATAATGTAAAGTACCATACGATCAGAGGTTTTCATTGGCACGCACATCCCAAAAACATACAGGCTAGGCTAGTTGAACACTAAATTGCCCTTTGGTATGAGTGCGTGCATGAATTGTCCGTCCCCTTGTGCCCTGCGATTGGCTGGCCACCGATTCAGGATGTGTTGGCTGGGTATGGCTCCAGCAACCCCCCATGGCACTCGTGAGGATAAACAGTTCGGAAAATGAATGAATGAGATTAAATGTAGTTATTTGGAGGGAAAAGGCAAGAGAAAATGGAAGTCTTATTCTTTTGAAAAATACATATTTTCAAGCATTCTTTTCTCTCAGTTATTTTAGATTTGGTCTCAGGATAAGTACATTTACTCAAAAACTGCATATTTTAGTATTTGGAAAATTGATGTCTAAAATGTGCTGTGTAGGATCATAAAAATGGTCAGAAAAAAATCAATTTTAAGGCTTCGGAAAATCCACATGCAAACACTCCCATTTGATGTTTACCATTCTCAGCCACAGACTATAATATGCATGCATCCATCAATTTCAACCCTGCTTACCGCGAGCGGAGCGCCTGCCAGGCGGCGTCGACATCAGCGTACAGATTCTTCTCGGAGGGTTTCCCAGAACTGGCACCGTAGCCAGAGTAGTCGTAGGAGAAGACATTGCAGTTGATCCGGGAACCCAGACCGATGTAGAAGCTGCTCATCTGGCCCAGGTCCACCGCGTTCCCGTGGGAGAATAAGAGCGTGTAGCGGGCGCTGGGCGAGCAGCGGACAAACATGCAGGCGATGCGGTTTCCCCTAGAGGTGCGCGTCATAAAACACTCGATAGCTTCCTTCTCACGGGACGAGTACTGCCAGTCGGCGCGATCGGACAAGTGGAGCGTCCAGCGGCTGCCACTCTCATCGCACATCAGAGTGTAGGTGGGCTCTGGGGGCAGGAAAGCCAGTTTGGCTGTGATTTTGCTGGGGCAAGGCGGGCAGCAGAAGAGGCAACAAAGCTCGCTGAAGGATAAGTGGTTCATCCTTGAAAGAGAAAGCAAATTGGTTTTAGAGTTTATATCCATTGGCAATTCGACGCATACAAGTAGTATCTGTTTTTTATTTATTAAATCTATTTAAAACTGGGTTATTTCAGCACAGATGTCTCCTTTGTACCACAACCCTGAAATGCGCAATACTTGCACCTTTTATGAACATGCATATATGACTCTTAACAATCATCAGGCTCATCAGGATCTTCTTATACGTGGTACTGGCAGCCTCGCCTAAAATAAAGGACACGTCACACCTGCTCCTCAGGTTGAGGCTTTGAGGTTGTTGCTGTTTCTATGTTTCATATATTCTATACTCGCATACAAGCCGCTTTTGTCGGACAAAAAAAATGATGACTGAATCGAGGGTACGGCTTATATGCGCATAAAAACATGACATGCACGAAACTGCAAGTTGACGTCACGACGCAAGCGACTGCCCCCGATACGGTCATTTATTTCAAAATAGAGAAAAGATAAACCGATAAAACGCTAAACAAAATTTATTTTGACGTCGAAGAATGAAATTCAAGAAAGAAAACGTACGTATCTTGCATAAAACGTGAAAAAAACTCACGTTCCCGCCACTGCCCGCTCGAGGCATGGCTATCTTACCTAGGTGGGGGGTGGCCATCTTAGCTAGGGCACTGCCATCTAAACCTAGTTAAACGTGCTCTGACTGGCCAGACACGAGTAGCCTTGATTTTGAAATGAAACAAAATTCCACTTTGATTTTTTTTGTTTTATTTTTTGGCCGAAAGTGACAACTATTGGAGTAATATGAAATAGAGATATTTTGACATTAGAAGCAATATGGCTGCCACGACATCTTAAACTTCTGGCAAGAAAATTGTAATTTCTGTAATTAGAAAGCATCATGTTCTCATCAAGATACTCATTTATTTTTTCAAATTGAATAAATGTGATATTTTGCATTTACAAAGACAGGCATATTAACTTATGATCTTGACCCTAATAATATGCTTTTGATTCATACAGTATCTCAGAAATAGCACTTGTGATGATTTGTCTTCCGATTTTCCCCTCAAAATAACACATTTGTACTCCCTATGTCATCGAGACAGCCCTAATTTTATATTATGAATCAATTAAAAAATGTATTGTTCATGATAGCAATTAATGTACAAAGGCTTAGTTGTTGGGGACAACAGGAATTTAATGCAGAAATATGGAAAAGCAGGTTAATAAGGACACGGCCCCATCTGTAAATAGAGCCAGATCTCTGTCTGCCCAGAGGCTTTAAAAGCACTCTAGCATCATTCAATTGGCACCTGACCCCAACCTAAGGATAATTATTTGATGCTCCTGGAAAAAAAAAGCATAGAAACCTATAGTTAAGATGAATGATCCAGTTTGTTCGTGGTTTGGAGCTACAGAAAGTCTCAGATGGTTGTACATTTTAAACCGATTCCTTTGTTATGAAACATTGAGTTTTGTATTTTACAGAAGAATGTATTCATCTCCCATACTCCGCATCCTCGTAGGGGTTGCTGGAGTATGTCCCAACTGACTTCAGGCAGAAGGCAAACTACACATTTGACTGGTCACCAGTCAGCTGTAAGCCACACAGATTGACAGACAACCACTCACACTCACAATCACACCACCACAGAGTGGGAATCGAGCTCAAAATGCCTGCACCAAAGTCAAATAATTGGGTGGCCCTTTACAGAAGCCCATCTTTGGTAAACTTGGCCTTGTTAGAACAATGGAAAGTATGATTCCCTTCCAGCAATAACTGGGCCTTTCTTTAAATGTCTATTCTCAGACATAGGTGATGAAATGAAGAACTCTTGTCTCCATTCCACACACAGGGCTTAAGAATAAGATTGTATCACGTAATGTATCAAGTGTACAAAGTACTTCTGCTTGTATGCTTCACTGCATGTCTCAAAGAGGAGTGAAAGCCTTTTCTGTAGCATTTGCCACATGCCTCCAGGCCAATGCATGTCCCACAATCACATGAGACTTCCCCACCCTTCCTTTTTTCAATTGGGCGACTACAACCTTACATTTACTGGCCACAACAAAACTGCATCAAGGGACCGTCTTATCAATGTAGACATGCATTCAAAAATCAATGAGTCCACCTTGAAGGAAGTAACAACAGTCACCATTTAGCTGGCTGGCCATTATCCTAGCATCAGATGATGAAGAAAAAATCTTATAATTTCTCAGTGCACCACCCTAGGATGTAAGAAGAGAGAGGCAGGGTACTCCGGTTTCCTTCCACATTCCAAAAACACACATGGTAGGCTCATTGGACACTCTAAATTGCCCCCATGTATGAGTGTGTGTGTGGTTATCTGTCTCCTCGTGCCCTGCGATTGGCTGGCCACTGATTCAGGGTGTCCGCTGCCCAAAGTCAGCTGGGATAGGCTCCAGCACCCTTCATCACCGTAATGAGGGTAAAGCGGTTCAGAAAATGAATGATGATTTTATTTACCATTGACCACAATAGAACCCCAATCAATGTTCCCTCTAATTTTTTGTTTGTCTGGGCAGAAAGACAACCTCCCTGAGCACACAGTACCGGTGTGAGCAACATCATCATTGCTCGCTATGGGCACACACCAGTATCACACCTGGCATAAGCAGGTGCATGTCTACTACACATTAATGATTTAGTAATAATAAAATGTAATGATTAATGTTTATGAATGGGCAGCCCGGCAGATGAGTGGTTATATGGTTAGTTATTTATATATTTATATATATATATATATATTTTTTTTTTTTTTTTTAATTAAAAAATTGGGATTTTATTTTGTGCGCTCCATATGATTTGTTGTGCGCAGAGAAGACGAGAGTAGTGCGCAATTGCGCACGCGCGCAGCTTAGAGGGGAACATTGACCCCAATCCATTTGAAGTCAGTGAATGGACATAATATTCACTACCAGCCCTCCCAGTTCAAATGGATGGGCATCTCAGATATAGTTAAATCTCGATGCTATGCCACTTTTGCTCAAAATTCAATTCAAAATAAATTTACTATGCCACCCCCTAATCTCGCTACTATGTCACTATTTTGTGTGTTGTACTTTCGAATTCATTTATTTTTCAAATTTAGCCCACAATGTCAGCTCAGAACCGCAAGAGAACCGACTTTACACTGCAGGAGAAGAAGGAGATCATTGATGCTTTGAAGAAGGAGTCGAATCAGTCCAAGCTAGCCAGGAAGATGAGCAAGAAATGAGGCATCGAAGTTAAGAGAACCAATCAAAATCAATCAAAGCTGGAGTTCCATCAAAGCGCATGAAGCTGACGCAGGCTCCAAGACCCAAAGCTTGATGAGGGGATGCTCATGTAGCTGAAGTAAGCAAGAGGACAGAGTCTGCCTGTCAGCGACGATCTCATCAAGGTGAAGGCGATGAAACTGGCCAAGCTTATGCCCATCCCGGACTTCAGTTAGACAATGAGATGCACAAGATCCGCCAAAAGAAGATTCGCCAGTGACATTTTTTTTTTAGAGCTTTGGAATGAGTTAATGGATAACATGAGAAAGTAAAGCCTTTTTTTATACAATAAAATCGTTTTTAAAATGGGTGTCATAGTAATGAGATTTGACTGTGAACTCATTTAAAGTAAAAGAGCCAAATGATCTGATTCATCAGTGATTAATCCAGTATTAAAATCTATGTTTGTGGCAGCCCTAGAGCAGATTCTCGCCTGATGAAAAATGCTAACAAGACTGTTGGGGACCTGAATATCAAATTATACTAAAGTTGGTAAAGAAACGGGGAAGCCCGGCAATTGAGTGGTTAGCGCGTCAGCCTCACAGTCGGGGGCCTGGGTTCAAATCCAAGTCGGTTCACCCGTGTGGCGTTTGCATGTTCTCCCCGGGCCTGCGTGGGTTTTCTCCGGATTCTCTGGTTTCCTCCCACATTCCAAAGACATGCATGGTAGGCAAATTGGACACTAAATTGCCCCTAGGTATGCGTGTGAGCGTGAATGGTTATTTGTCTCCTTGTGCCCTGCGATTGGCTGGCCACCAATTCAGGGTGTCCCCCGTCTCTGGCCCGAAGTCAGCTGGGATAAACTCCAGCACCCCCCGTGACCCTAGTGAGGATAAAGCGGTTCAGAAAATGAGATGAGAGTAATGAAACACATCTTATCGAGTCCAACTTGGATAAAGTCTTTGCCCTGCAGTACTGGGGCATTTTGATGACACCGATGTGATCTGCGTTCTATTTAATTGGCAGTACCACAATAAAGAGTCCCGATTTGATCTAGCGAAGGATGCCGTGGCATCTCACAGTATAGTTAAAAGCAGGAAAGCAGGGAGAGCTTGTTCATTTTCCCCAAAAAGCCCAGCAGTCCATCGTTTTCGCCCTACTTGTGGTGCATTGCCAGGCGCTCTAAAATGGTGGAAAAAGGCAGGAGTGAGCGAGATTACACTGATTCTAAACTGGTTGGTTGAGGTCGCAGTAACTGGTCGGGTGGTTGTAATTAGCAATACACGCCGAAACGTATTTCCAAGTGATGCCTTGTCCTTTCTCTTTCTCTCTTTTAATAAAGGCAAAATATGAGGATACCTGCAAGTGACATTACCTAGATATCTGTTGTTCCCCTCAGTCTTCTGGGCGACACCTTTGGTATTGTCTTCAAATCAAATAAATGAATATATATTATCCTTCGAGGCGACAGAAAGATGTGCAAACAAAATCACGAGGCACGATTTTCACGTAGAAAAGGCTTCGTCCTCCACTTTTGGCAGCTTCCGTGACGGTTCCTTTTTCTTCCTGCCCTCGGTTTTCCTTACCATAGAAACCCGACGGTTCGTTAATCGAGTCAGGAAACATTAAATTCCAAACGGGTTGAAAGTAACATAGGTACGTATAAAATAAACGCTGATCTATAAACTTATTTGCGGTTCGGCGTCAGTCCGTCTCGCCTATCGTCCCGAAGTTAATCGCAGTATCGCTTGACTCATAATGGGATGTAAATCATGAGACATCATCGCTCCAAGCGGATAAAGGCTTGTGAATGACAGATGTGAAAACCAATTGTCACTGCCTTTACATGCCACACCGACCAATTGCACCTCTTGTATGTCTTAAATGGGTGGGGTCGTCTTTGCGAGTACGAGAGGCTGACGTTTTGACTGATATCGACTACAACCAATCAACATTAACTATATGTGGCGCTGCTGGAACTTTTTTCGCCACGTATAAAGGCGGGGTCGCGAGTGTAGGTAACTGGTGGCCATCTTGGGTCAGAAAAGTATCCCAAAGGGTACTATTCATTCATTCATTCATTTTCTGTACCGCTTATCCTCCCAAGTGTCGCGGGGGGTGCATGAGCCTATCCAAGCTATCCAAGCTGACTTCGGACACCAGGCGGGGGTCACCCTGAATAGGTAACTAGCCAATCGCAGATCATGGTGTGCAGAAATAAAAAATAAATTATATAATTTGTTTTATGCACCTCTCATGTTTATGCAAAAAAACTAAGACAATTGAAACGTGACCAATTAATAGCTATTTCAAAGTACATACATACACGCTCTGTTGACTACTGTATATTTATCAGGTGGTCTTGATGCAAATAGGCCGACAAACTGTGTCACGTTTTCTAATTGGCTTGTAGCATGTATCAGACATCTATTGTATATATGATATTGATGGGAATTCCCGTTATAGATAGCATACATAGAACTAGATGCAAAAGGTAATAGTAAACAGCGCCCATCTTAAAGCAGTGAATCTCTTGAGTATGTAAATATTTTAAATTCTCCACTAACATACTATTAAATAAGCAAAATATTGACGTATTTTCAAACGGTATTGTCTATCGCATGGCAGTAATTCGGGTTGGTTGAACTTTGTTGACTGCATCCCTAACTTGTATTTATTTAACAAGATTAAGTCTGTTAAAAATTGAGTAATTTGTCGCTATTTCAAAGTATATTCCCACTCCATTGACTAATATTTAACGAGCAGCACTGACACAAAATGGCCGACAGTTGTCAGCGCATGTTCCATCTAGCTGCATATAAAAGCGATGTATATCTATATGTATGGTCGCTTACTTTATGACTGACTTGATGTATTTGTAGCCAACTTAGTAATTTTGATAGTATACTAATATAGATACATACATCATATGTTGGCTTCATTATAAGATAAACTGACTAAAAATAACATACATTTTTTTTTTCAATGGTAGAGCAACGTGAGAACTGCTTCCGGGTCAGCTGACCAGCAGCGTGCAGTTTGGTAGAGATAAATAGTTAGCAGTCAGATATTTAATAACTATTATGAGCTCACAGAGGGGTAACGCGTCTCGTTCGCGAGCTCAAAAACACCAAAACACCACCGCGTACAAAAACAACAAATTTGGAACGACTGTACAAACAAAGGTAAGACTTGTTCATAATAAATCTCGACCGAAAATCAACTAGCGCGCACAGTTCGCCTTTCAGCAGATTGAAGTGATCGAACAGAATGTAATCTTTTCTTTAACGTGGTTTTATAGAAGGCAAACTCCAAGACCCACGATGGACTCTGTCACCGATGCAAGGATGTTCTCGAGTGGAAAGTCAAGTACAACAAGTATAAAAGTCTAACACAGCTCCGAAAATGGTGGGTAAAATCGAATGGACACACTCGCGTATACTATATGTTAGCAGCGGGTCAATACTACAGTGGTACCTCGTCATACGACCGCTCGTCATACAATATTCTCGTCTTGCGACGGAAATTTTGATCGGATAATTCGCCCGTGATGCGGTCAACATTTCGTGATCCGACCAAGCCAGGTGGCCATGGCACTCTTTTTTTGCATCTCTTTCGTGTATAAAATCTTTCTACGAGCACTGGGCGGACTTAGCATTTCCATACCCGTTTCCCCCCCACTTTGGTCTACATTTACATAACAGGTAAACAACAATGGATAGGCAGAGTTTTGCAAAGAAAAGAACTGGAATATACACTCGGTAATCAGACACGGGGAAGCGGCAAGTTCCAAACAACTCTTGATGCGTTCGTTTTGAAGGCTCCGGCGGAACGTCGGGGTGGGGCCAACCCGTTACAAAGGTAAAAAAGATTAAAACTAAATTAGAATTCAGTTTTGTGTGAAGTTACATTAAACGTTGAGTGTCTCTATATATTAATCCAAGTTAATTTAAATTTGTTTGTTCGTTTACGAGTGCCGTGGATAAGTCCCCCCAACACCTCCCCCCGCCTCTGTGTGTGTCGTCCCCTTCCCCTCCGCGAAATGCGTCTAATTTTACTTCTATTAAACACATTTTATTACTATTAAATCACTCGTTATTTATTACTTTGTCAATACATGGCGAATTAGAAGAAATAAAACATGTTTTACACGAGTGCGTCCTTGCCGTGGATAAAGTCCCCCCAACACCTCCCCCCGCCTCCGTGTGTGCCGTTCCCTTCCCCTCCGCGAAATGCATCTAATTTTACTTCTATTAAACACATTTTATTACTATTAAACCACTCGTTATTTATTACTTTGTCAATACATGGCGAATTAGAAGAAATAAAACATTTTTTCCAATCCAATATCCTGTTTTTGGTATTTTTTCAGAGGGTTGGAACGAATTAATTTGTTTTCCATTCATTTCAATGGGAAACGTCCGCTCGAGTTACGAGAATCTCGTCATACGATCTCAGTCTCGGAACGGATTACGATCGTATGTCGAGGTACCACTGTACAGTGGTACCTCGACATACGAGCATTTCGAGATACGAGTAAAATTTCGAGCAAATAATTATCTCGAGATACGAGAAAAATTTCCTAGATGCAAGAAAGCCAGGTGGCCAAGACATGAGAGGCTGTTTATCATTGTAGCACACTGTCTTTTTTGCTGCATCTATTTCGTGTATAACAGATATCTACGAGCACTGGGCGGAGCGTAGCATTTTTTTCAGTGTTTTTTTCTGTCACTCAGTGCGAATGCCGGAGCGATCGCTAATACAAGGTATATATTACTTCTCGTTGGCTCCTTTTGGCGTAGCGGTTGCTAATTCAAGACTACTTCTCGTTGGCAAGTGGTCGTGCGTCATCCTATTGTGAGGACATTTGTGTGCATCATTTTCGGAATATTTTGAAGAGAATAAATACAACAGCAAACTGCGCATCGATACTAAAAGTCAGGTTGGAGGTGGGGCAAACAGCCAACCGGCCAGGAGAAGGTATAAAAATGTAAAACAAAATTAGAATTAAGTTTAGTGTAAGGTTAGATTAAATGTATTTTGGAGTGTGTCTGCATTGTAATCCAAGTTCATTTAAATTTGTTTATGTTATATTACGATTCACCGGTGTGCCCCGCCTGCCTCTATGTCCCTCTCTGTACCCTCCGCGAAATCCGTCTAATTTTAGTTCTATTAAACACATTTTAGTAATATTAAACCACTAGTTATGTGTTACTTTGTTAATAGATGGCGATTAGAAGAAATAAAACATTTTTTCCAATCCAATATCCTGTTTTAGGTGTCTTTTCAGAGGTTTGGAACGAATTATTTTGTTTTTAGTTCATTTTAATGGGAAATGTTCGTTTGAGTTACGAGAATATCGACATATGAGCTCAGTCCCGGAACGAATTAAGCTCGTATCTCGAGGTACCACTGTATATCGATATATGATATATCGCGATATTTTGTATGCCAATAAGCTATTTGGGTCGCTGGTAAATGGCACTAGGAAAAAGTGTCACAAAATCATAAAATTCTCTTTACCCACTATGAAATATGATTTTTAACATTTGGCAGCTCTGCAATTTGAATGGAAGGAGGCGAATAAACAAATCTGTCATTGTCAATTACAGGCAATGAGTTAAGAAAGGTCCTCGTTTTTGTGCAAGAAATGTGTCAATAATATAGTGTTGCTATATTTATGCAAGTAATGTTGCACTAAAATATTCCCTTAGTCTTTAATAAATGCATTTTACCTCCACGACAGTGCAATAAATATACATTGCTTATATTACATTTAGAAAAGTGTTTTTTTCATGTAATATCTGCATTATAAAACATAGACTCCATGCATTGATAATTGTTATATCAACATATTGTCAGCTAATCGTTATCGTGAGCCTTATATTGTGAACGCTTTAGTATTGGGAGATAACAATACATTTATGCCCCTGCTCAATGTGCATATATTTTTCTATTTCAGCGTCAAATGTTCTCAGAAGACTATAAAAGATGCTTATCATGTCATTTGTAAGGCCTGCTCTCTTCAGCTTGAGATATGCTGCAAGTGTGGGAAGAAAGAGGACATTGTCATTCCGTAAGTGGGTGGTCCTCTACCTTTTCATTCATATCAGAAATAATTATGATTTTTAATGAATGACATTTGAGATATTAGGCAACATTGAGCATACCATTAGTGTTCCACCAATACCGCATCAAAATGGGTTCCTTCGTATAAGGGATTACTGAGAAATAACGCATCAAAGCTGCACAATATGTACTCTTCGATATTTCGTTTTCAGCCACCGAGCGACTTACCCAAGGTGGCGACCCTACTATAAAAAAAGGCTATGAGTTAGGCAGTTCCTGACCAAGCTATGCTATCAATTAATTCACATTGAAGTGAGGATACAGTTATTTCGTGTAAAAAAATGGGAAAATTGAGTTTTTAAAAAAAGTATTGGTACATTATCGGTGTTAGACGACACCACAAAACAGGCACTGGAATCAGGAACAAAAATGATATCAGTGCAACACTAATACTAAATAATATAGTAATTATGTTGTACCTGAGAGCAGTGGTGGCAGATAGACGGCTAATGGGCCAGAACCATCAGTTTTTACAGAAAACATATTGAATCCTATTTTTCCAACTACATGAACTTTTGTAGCTCATTTTGTTCACTAGAGGTCACACTTAGGTTTCATTGTAATTCTGTAAAACTGTCCAACTGTAGAAAAAGTAGTGAATATTGCAAAACCTCAGTTAACACTTACATATAAAGGAAATTAATCTATTCTTCAAATCATTGTCAATTATCTGATTAAAAATAGTAGAACTCACGTTTGTTTAAAAAGCAAAAATACATTAGTATCGCACACATTCCAGAGTGAGACTTGAGCACTGCTACTAGCGTTGGGAGCAGCTCCCATTGGTGGTTTCGGATGTTGAATTAAATTCCAATTTGAATAGTCAAGTTGCTTGTTGACGGGATAATATCTACAATGAATGATCATGATTCTCATTTATCTCCCACTACTATAGAGTTAACTTACATCTTGACCAAGAAGAAGAAGAAGAGGATAAAGACAGCAAAAAGAAAAGCAAAAGCTGCAAAAAGAGTGAGCTAGAAGACTTGGAAAGTGATGACGACTTTTTTATTGTGGAAGACGAAGATGACTTCAGTGACCTTGAGGACCAAGGGGAAGACAGTAAATCAGTGCCTAAGGAGACACAAAGCAAGTGTGATCAACTTCCTGATGTGTCCAGAATGAAAATCACAAATTAAATGAATGGAAAAATGGACTGGACCATCGCCCTCAATGAGAGCCATTTAGTGAATAAGAAATAATAATAGTTAAACTAAATAAAGGGGGGTAACTTTGAACATTAAAACATTTAGTCCAGCCAAGGTATATGTGCAATAGATTTCACAGCGTATGTGGTCTGGTAGTTCGTACATGAAAGTTTATATTTAAAACAATAACGGCCAAGTCCAATCCATTTTGAATGGGAGGGAGTCAAAATGACGTTGTTTATTGAGACGTTAATAATTAAATTACTATATTTGCAATTCACTGTATCATTGTAGACGCCCCGTGAAAAAGTGGTTAGCGCACCGGCCTCACAGTTATGGGGTAGAGGGTTTGATCCCAGGTTGGTCCTCACTCTGTGGACTTTGAATGTTCTCCCCAAGCTTATGTGGCTTTTCTCCGGGTACTTGAGTATCCTCCCCATCCAAAAACCTGCAGAAGTTTAGAGGACAGAAATACAGGGTGTAGAAGGAGAACAGTATTCACTCTTGTTTATTTGTACAATATAAAATGCATTTTTTTAAGTCAATAAAACCGAGAGTGGTGGTCAAGTAGTTGGCCTGTTCTCTTTTTCTCTTTCTCTCTTTCACTATCTCTTTCTCTCTCTCTCTTTCTCTATCTCTCTCTATCTCTATCACTATCTCTATCTCTATCTCTATCTCTATCTCTATCTCTATCTCTATATCTTTCTCTATCTCTATATCTTTCTCTATCTCTCTCTTTCTCTTTCTCTCAAATCTTGGTCACGTCCACTGTGGAGTTTGCATGTTCTGTGTGGGTTTCCTCCCACATTCCAAAAACATGCATGGTAGGCTGATTGGACACTCTAAATGGGCCCTAGGTATGGGTGTGAGCGTGAATGGTTGTTTGTCTCCTTGGGCCCAGCGATTGGCTGCCCACCAATTCAGGGTGTCCCCTGCCTCTGGCCCGAAGTCAGATGGGTTAGGCTCCAGCACCCCCGTGACCCTAATGAGGATAAAGCGGTTCAGAAAAAGAGATGAGAAAACTCCTGTTCTTTTATTGTGCTAATTGCGGTGCAAAACTCTACTACTAAATATTGGCCATATATTATAACTTGTCAATTATCCACTCGCACTCATGGTTTTATTCCTGTTTGCACCTTGCACCTGACATAAAAAATGGACCAATTTACATTCATTCATTTTAAGCACTTTTAGAGTGCGGTTTTATTACTCCATTTATAGATTATGTTAAACTTTTCTTTTCTATATTACTCATTGCCTATATTTTCTCTTTAGCAGTACAAGTGTTTCATAGAATCAAAATAAAACAATCAGCATTTCACAACAGTATTAAAGTGCTGAGGGAAACCCATTCATGTCCTGAAGTAACCTCACTCTTCAGGGTTTTTAAGTCAATAAAACCGAGAATGGTGGTCACGTGGTTGGCCCGTCTGCCACACAGTTCTGGGGTCGTGGGTTCGATCCCGGGTCGGTTCTCACTGTGTGCAGAGTAGGCTGGCTGAACACTAAATTGCTCCTAGATATGAGTGTGAGCGTGAATAGTTGTCCGTCTCCTTGTGTCCTGCAATTGGCTGGCCACCAGTTCAGGGTGTCCCCTGCCTGGTGCCTGTAGTTAGCTGGGATAGGGTCCAGCAATCCCCACAATCCTTGTCAGGATAAGCGGTTCAGAAAATGAATGAATGAATAAAACCAAAAGTGATGAAAGTAAAACTTTGTTCATAGTATATTGAATTGTTATTTGTTCCAAATTACTCCCTTTGGGTGGCGTCTTTGTGTATGAATGGATTGTTAAAGTCGTTACATCTCAGATTGGATATGTGAATTTCATCCTGAATTTAATGTGGGTTTTATAATGGCAGAGTGATTACTTGCTCATGTCTGCCAATACGCACAAAAATTCCCAATCTTTATGGGGTTACCCTGTATTTACTGTTTTTTGTGTGTGTTAAATCAAAGGACTATAAATTTAAACATAAAAAAACGGATACATTGATCTCCCAAATGCCAGGTAGGTTGGTTGCAGACTAAATTGCTACTAGGTATAAGTGTGAACATAAATGGATGTTCCACTCGGGGGTGCCGTGAGGGACATACTGTATTTTCTCGCGTATACGCCGTATTTGTAGCTAAAAAAAATGATGACTGAATCAAGGGTATGGGTTATAGGAGCACAAATTAGACTTGACATGCACTAAACTACTAGGTAACAGCGACAAATCGCCATAACGCCCAATGCCCAAAGTCTGCTAGGTTAGACTAGCACCCCTGCGACATGGAAAATTAATTGACAAATTTTAAAAATGAGAAAAATTTCTGTAAACTCATTCAGTGCCATTGCCGACCGATAATTGACGTCCAATCACATGGCTCTTTTTGTTATGATTGTGAATGGAGGGCCCCGGAGCAGCCACAAAGATAGCTTTGCTCGTGGCAATTTCTCTTTATTGAAATGTACCCTGACAGAGCGAAGACACAAGGGAAGCAGCGTTGGCAGGTCTGAACATGGCGTGAGGTGAGAAACGTGGTCCTAAGGCAAATCAAAAACTCGGAGGTAAGACAAATATGAACACAAGGCAAGGTTAAAAGGTACTAACAGTGAATTGAATTAAGACGATCCAAAATGTGGTCAAGCTCTGGTTGGCTTGACTTCCTAGGACCTGGTGTCCACACGTGTGGACATCACATTTTTGGTTGTGACAAGACTACAATGTTAAATTTTGGAATACAAGGCCCTGGCGTCCACTTATGACATGGACATCATTTTTCTCTGACACTACATTTACAAGGGAATCCTATCAATTCAATGACTCATCCTTGCAATGGTGTTATTTGGATGTTATTGAGGAAGTAAAGGAAGGAAATCTTGTGATAATTACCTCGGCGCCATGTGATAAATGATAGTGTCGGGTGCAAAACTAGACACGCACGGCTCCAAACCAAAACTGGAATAACCAACACATTAACTAAATGTCAATGATAAGAATATTTTTAATCTGCAAATGGATCTACTGATGAATTGATCACATTTCAGTTTTAACAAAGTGCATGGTTGTTTGTCTCCTTGTTCCCTGCGATTGGCTGTCCACCAATTCAGGGTGTCCCCCACCTCTGGCCCGAAGTCAGCTGGGATAGGCTCCACGACCCCCTGCGACCCTAATGAGGATAAAGCGGTTCAGAAAATGAGATGAGAAAAATCCTGTTCTTTTATTGTGCAAATTGCGGTGCAAAACTCTACTGCTAAATATTGGCCATATATTATAACTTGTCAATTATCCACTCGCACTAAATGGTTTTATTCCTGTTTGCACCTTGCACCTACATAAAAAAATGGACCAATTTACACTTATTCATTTTAAGCACTATTTTAGAGTGTGGTTGTATTACTCCATTAATAGATTATGTTAAACTGTTTTTTCTATATTACTCATATTGCCTATATTTTCTCTTGTCAGTGGAAGTCGTAGTAGCAGTACAAGTGTTTCATAGAATCAAAATAAAACAATCAGCATTTCACAACAGTATGAAAGTGCTGAGGACAACCCATTCATGGCCTGAAGTAACCTCACTCTCTTCAGGGTGAGATCACAGGATGATCATGTGCTCAAGACAGCGTGAAGTAAGGTGTTTCAATCGTGTGAATAAGGTCTACAGTTCTGGATGAGTTCACTACAATGCTGGCACTGCTTGAGTAATTCTTTACCTAAAGGCAGGCGTGTCCAAAGTCCGTCCCTGGGTCCATTTTCATCACGCTGTCCTTTTTTTTTAATGACGTGCGACAAGTACACTGTAAAAAAAGAAGAAGAAAAAGTCAGACTTTTCAAGTTAACATGTCTTAATTAGCTTCGCACGGATGCCAAAGCTAGTATCGGAAGAGCAGTGAAAGGATCTCATCTCATTTTCTGAACCGCTTTATCCTCATTAGAGTCGCAGGGGGTACTGGAGCCAATCTCACCCATCGGTGGCCGATCGCAGGGGAGATGGACAACCATGCACACTCACACCCATACCAAGGGGCAATTTAGAGTGTCCAATCAGCCTACCATGCATGTTTTTGGAATGTGGGAGGAAACCGGAGTACCCGGAGGAAACCCATGCAGGAGAGAACATGCAAACTCCACACAGATGGACATGACCTGGATTTGAACCCAGGACCCCAGAGCTGCGAGGCCGACACGCCAACCACTCGCGCTAATGGGACGCCCAGTGAAATTATATCATAGGCATATTTGTATGTTTCAAGACTGGGTTTACAATCACTGGTTGCCCTACACAACATGGCTACCTGTCTATCTTCTGTCTATCTACCTTATTTGTGGTGATTTGCATTTTGAGAGACCATATCCACTTTCAGTACCAGCAATCACCCTCAGATTGTCCAATAGGACACATGAGTAATGTGAGCAAGATAATTGAAAATAGCAATACATTTATTCCGTCCACTCTTGCTCGTTTTGTGTTTTTGCTGCTTTTCTGTCTTATTGATTTGATTTGGTGATTTTTAATGATCCCATTTACTTTGATTTGCTTTGTACTTTGTGCCTTTGCTTTGTTGTTCTGTCTAATCACCCTCTGCTACTGTCACAATGAAATTTCCAGAATACGGGATGAATAAAGTTATCCAATCCAATTCCACACAAAACACAGACAACACAATTTGTTACAATTTCAATATTCATTTATTCTCAATCATATTGTGCTAAATTAAGATACAATGGTCTCAACAGCCGAAACGACTGATCCAAAGTATTTGTAGATGATTAGATGTCTTTACATTTCAGCAAAAATATGTATGCTATCATGCTGCTTCTTTTTTACTGAATATTTTTAGGTTTCAGCACTACTTGATTCATTTAAAATTTGGGGCAGGTCTGTTGAATCTCAATCTGAAAATAAAGAGCGTGTTGTTGTATAATTTTTCAACAAATAGTTAAAACCGGCAGCCCGGCGGAAAAGTGGTTAGCACGTCAGCCTCTCAATTTTAGGGTCATGGGTTCGATCCCAGGTTGTGACCGGACGTTTGGTCCCCAGACGTTTGGTCCCCGGACGTTTGGTCCCCGGACGTTTGGTCGACTGGACGTTTTGTAGAACAGACGGGCCGTCGACCGGACGTTTGGTCGCCGGATTCGCTCGCTGTCAAATTATGAGAGAGAGAGACCTAGAGAGAGAGAGAGTCCGTTCTACCAAACATCCGGTCGACGCCCCGTCCGTTCTACCAAATGTCCGATCGACCAAATGTCCGGTCGACCAAATGTCCGGTCGACCAAACGTCTTTCGACAAAACGTCCGAGTCCCATCCCAGGTTGGCCTGCGCTGTGAGGAGTTTGCATGTTCTTTCCGGGCTTGCGTGGGTTTGCGTCATGCCCTTCTCACGCCCTGCAATTGGCTAACCACCAATTCATAGGGACCCCTTCCTGGTGCCTGAAGTCAGGTGGGATAGGCTCCAGGAACCCTTTTCAGGATAAGCGGTCTGGAAAATAAATGAATTAAAAAAAAACATTGCTATATGAGAGATACAGCAAAAGTTTGACAAACAGTACAAATCATCGTGACATCAGTGTGATGCCATAAATAGAAAACAATGTATTTACGGCAATGTATGTTCTGTATATAACTTCAATTGATTACTATGGGACCAGCATTAGCAGAAAGACCTTGGCTCAAACACTGCTGGTATTGTGAATATGTGACCCTTTTTCAGTAGCTTCATTGTCTTTATGGTAAAATCAGGATACACCCTGTACCAGTTAATTAGAGGGCAAATGTAAACCTATATACATTCACATAAAGCGAGGACAACGGGGAGTTTTTAAATACCTAATCTAGCATACATAAATTTTGGAATGTGGGAGGAAACCAAGGTTTTCCAGGATTTGAACCAGGGCACCTGAAAAAAAAACATTGAAACTATAGAATAGTGCAAAATTGTTGATGTAAAACCTTAGTTTGGATGTTCTAGCGTTCATATGATCGCTTTCATACCCCCCATGTAAAATAGAAATGATTTTCTCATCTCATTTTCTGAACCGCTTTATCCTCATTAGGGTCGCGGGTAGAACGGATTTTTTTCTTTCCAATTAATATTAAAATATTTTTTAAATCCCAAAGTGGAACATTCAATTAATTCATTTGCTTTATTAATATATAATTATTTTGCCCATCACAAAAAGTGTGTGGACAATACTACAGTTGGCTATCAAATATTGGCCAGCGGGCCACAATTGGCCCCTGGGCTGTTTGTTTGTGACCTTTCTCCTGTATGTAATGTAATTAAAAAAAGTTTAAGAAAAAACACAAACAAATTCATGCATGAAAGGATTTTAAAAAATCCTATATATGAGCAACTAATATTCCATTTGCAAAAACATATTACTCAATACCATTTCTTTTTGGGAATTTTCATCTCTCATCTCATCTTATTTTCTGAACCGCTTTATCCTCACTAGGGTCGCGGGGGGTGCTGGAGCCTATCCCAGTTGGCTTCGGGCCCGAGGCGGGGGACACCCTGAATTGGTGGCCAGCCAATCGCAGGGCCCAAGGAGACAAACAACCATTCACGCTCACACCCATACCTAGGGGCAATTTAGAGTGTCCAATCAGCCTACCATGGATGTATTTGGAATATGGGAGGAAACCGGAGTACCCTGAGAAAACCCACGCAGGCCCGGGTAGAACATGCAAACTCCACACAGGTGGACCGACCTGGATTTGAACCCAGGTCCCTGACTGTGAGGCTGACGCGCTAACCACTCAGCTGCTGGGCCGCCCCTTTTTGGGAATTCATTAATCCATTTATAAACAATGTTAATGAAGAAACTAAATTATGGACATTAAAACTGATTTAAAAAACTGAAATACGAACTGGTTATTGCGTCAAGTAGCACTCTAAGTTTGATGTAGTGAAACTCATTGCAAGTGAGAGACTTCTAATTTCATTTCAACGTTTCAGTGCCGTTGACGGCGCTAGACGTCCAATCTATTTTGACGGGAGGCGTTATTGAACAAACATTTATTTGCTCCTCGCAATGTAAATGGATTTTGAGGTCAATAGCAGACAATGAGTTAAATATTTTTTGTTGTTATTTTTTGTTTGTTTTTGTTTTTAAGCAAATCCTCATTTGTTCATCATTATATAATCTTTTGTGCCATTTATTGACTGCATTCTCGGAGCAAGTTGAAATTTATCAAAGAGAGTTTATGTACGCGCGCCCACGCCCTTTCGATTGGTTAGGCACCTCCTCCTTTGTCAGGTGCGACCGACCTCTCGGACGCGCGACTTAAAGCCGCAGTGAGCTAGCTGCAGGTGCGCGTCACGGACGCAAGGCAGCGGAGGAACCATGGCTGACGCGCACAGAACCACCCCGATTAAACGCGTCTTCAGGGGGACTTTGATCCATGCCACCCCGGAAGAAGCCGTCCAAGTCCGGGAAGATGCGCTGCTCGGAGTCGGACCCGACGGAAAGGTTGAATTATTATTACTAGGAGTAGAAGTGGCAAAATTGTATTCTTATTAATATCAAATGCGACCCAGATATGTAGTAGATTTTTAAAGTATGACATATATTTATTGTAAATCATACAATCGGTATTATTTAATGCATTATTATTGCTGTTTTTTTATCTTAACCCTTTAAAAAATCAATTTCGACACATTCTTAACTCTATAGGGCTAGTGATTTTTTAAAAAGTTATTTAAAAAAACACACATATATACTATATATACATATAATATAAATATGTGTGTATGTATGTGCGTATATATATATATATATATATATATATATATATATATATATATATGTGTGTGTGTGTGTGTGTGTGTGTGTGTGTGCATATATATGCATATATATATATATATATATATATATATATATATATATATATATATATATATAAATAGATATAATATCATTCATTATAAATAGTTTTACAAATTCACACACAAATTCACGCAATGTGAATGACAGCTCAATGAACTACATTAAATCCACCCAATGGTGAAGTGGTTCTCCTGCCTGACTTTAGTGCGCGCAGTCTGGATTCGATTCCCACTCGGTGGCAGGGTGATTGTGAGAGTGAGTAGTCGTCTGTCTCTCTGTGTACCCTACGACAGAGTGGCAACCACTCTAGGCGTGTAGTCTGCCTTTTGCCCGAAAACAGCTGAGTTAGGCTGGAGCAATCCCTGCAACCCTTTCGAGGGTGGGCGGTATGAAAGATGAAAAAATGAACTACATTGAAGCAAATTATTAGAGTGATTACAGCTCCAAGGACTTCATGATTCAGTTGAATTAGAACAAGTCTCAAAACTTTTGATCAAGAGTATACAGTGAAGAAGACCGTGTTTGTTGATTTTAAATTACCACAACTCAAAATCTTCAACTTTTCTTACATTGTGTATTTGCAGCTCTTATGAGTTATGGTAGATTGAATCATCACGTTTTGTGTTATTACATTTCTAAATGAACAGAACTTGATCGGTTGGGCTAACTTGAAATGTTAGGTTGTCCAAAGTTAAACCTAGACAGACTTAGATTACCTATGTTAAAGAATACTAATGTTAAAGTCCATTTTAGTTCAAATTAAAGCTGGGCGATAAAACAATAACGATAATTATCTTGAAATATTTTTTGCCGTGGGGGTGCTGGAGCCTATCCCAGCTGACACCGGGCCAGAGGCGGGGGACACCCTGAATCGGTGGCCAGCCGATCGCAGGGCACAGGAGACAGACCACCATGCACACTCGAACCCATACCTAGGGGCAACTTAGAGTGTACCAGAGTACCCGGAGGAAACCCACGCAGGCCCGGGGAGAACATGCAAACTCCACACGGGTAGACATGACCTAGATTTGAACACAAGGACCCCAGAGCTGTGAGGCCGACACGCTAACCACTCGTGGCACCGGGGCGCCCCATGACAACAATTTTGAACACTAAACTGCTTTGAGAAATTATGTGGCTACTGTCACAGTGGTGTGCAAGTTGGAACAAAATAATAAGTTTGTAAGAGGCACCTTGTCACTTTCTGTTAAAAATTGATTTCAACTGATTTTTTGTTTGTGTAATTGCACTGCCACCCAGTAGTGCAGTGGTTCTTCTGCCTGACTTCATTGTGAGCAGTCTGGGTTCAATGTCCACTCGGTGGGGGTGTGATTGGGAGTGTGACTGGTTGGCTATTTCATTGCGCCCTGTGATTGGCAGGCAACCAATCCAGGGTGTTCTTTGCCTGCTGTCTGTAGTTGGCTGGGACAGGCCCTGTGACACTTGTAGGGATAATGGTAATGAAAACAAGTGACTCGTTTTTAACATTTTAATTGTCATTGAACTGAGTAAATAATTAATATTATTTTTGCCAGCATGCATGCCTCTATCAATAATTTGCCAATCAACTACGTAATGTCCATTCTGTCATCAGATCACCTTCATTGGAGAAGGCAAAGAGCTCAATCGACTCTCTCTAGAGTTTTCATTCAGTCCAACAGCAGTAACGCAGCTGGAAAAACAGTCAGTGTGCCAAAGTAGACACTAAAGTCAGTTTCTTGGAAGTCCACCTAAAATAATTTACAAAACTCTGCTTCTCTCTAGTGAATTCTTCATGCCAGGAATGGTGGACACCCACATCCATGCCCCGCAGTACAGCTACGCCGGTACGGCCCTGGACCTGCCTCTTCTTGATTGGCTCAACAAATACACCTTTCCAGTGGAATCACGCTTTAAAGACCTCTCTTTTGCTCAGGACGTCTACACTCGAGTCGTGGTGAGTTAATGAAAGTCAAAATAGAAAAAACAGAAATACACACTAGTAAGAAAAAAAAATATTTCATGCATGAAATGGTTAAAAAAACACTGAGTAAATGACAGTTGCTTTGACATTGATCAAATAATCTTTTAAAACTAGGCTGCAAAAATAAGACAGTTACGATTTTTGAAAAATTTCATGCATTGACTTCAATGGGAGCGACCCAGTGACCGAGTGGTTAGCGCGCGGACCTCACAGTTCTGAGACCGAGAGTTCAATCCCCAGTGGATTCCGACCTTCTGTGTGTTGTCTGCATGTTCTCTCCACGCATGCGTGGGTTTTCTCTGGGTACTCCGATCCACATCCAAAAACATGCATGGTAGCCCGGTTGAATACTCTAAATTGGCTTCTCAGAAATGATGATGGAGTTGTGCTCGCGAGACACTCAACTCCCCAAACTGATGAGAATCTTGTGGAAATGATGTAATTGGAGAGTGAGAAAGAAGAGACAGGTGGCCTGTCCTTTTACAAAACCATATTTGCAGAAAAAAAGAAACAGCAGTCACAACTCCCCTGCACTATGTGCCTTGAAAAATCGAATCTGACAAAGAGGCATTACCTGACTTGGAATAGAGCTCTCAATAACCTAAGCAGCAAATCTTTTTTTTTAAATTAAAATTAAGTGGATATTTAAATATTAATACATTATAGTGGTTAATGTATATATATATATATATATATATATATATATATATATATATATATATATCAGTGGCGGGCAGTGCATTTTCTGGTAGCACCTTCAACGTATCAATCCAACCCTCAAAAACTATTTTATGGCTATAAAACCTCTACTGCAGCTACAGCTGCGACACATAAAAAATAATCAATAAATTAATGCACAAAAATGGGGTAAAATCCACTTCCTAGCAGCATTTCATGATTAAATACAAATACTGGAGCTTTTCAGACATTAAAACCAGGGCAGGGGGTGATTTTCCCGGGAAAAGACAGCGATGAATGTCAATGGCGTACGGGCAAACATTGCCCGAAAATGGGGTAAAATCCAGCCAAAAACAGCATTTATTGATTAAATACAAATACTGGAGCTTTTTAGACATCAGAACCGGGCCCGGAGTATCATTTCCCCGGTAAAAAGACAGCGATGAACGTTGATATGTCCTGGTTTCCTCCCACATTCCAAAAACATGCATGGTAGGCTGATTGGACACTCTAAATTGCCCCTAGGTATGGGTGTGAGTGTGCACGGTCATCTGTTTCCTTGTGCCCTGCGATCGGCTGGCCACCGATTCAGGGTGTCCTCCGCCTCTGGCCCAGAGTCAGCTGGGATAGGCTCCAGCACCCCCCACGACCCTAACGAGGATACAGCGGTTCAGAAATTGAGATGAGATGGGAAATGAGATAACGAATCCTTGAAGAAAAAAGTTTGGACACCCATGATTTAGACTGAGGGGACGTTTTGTTCCATTGACGGCAGAACAAAAGTTTATTTGCTCACTCCAGTGAACATGGATAGAATGATTAGAAAAACCTAGTAACCCTGGCAACAATAAAAGCTATCCAAGTTGTACCATATCTCATTCAGTCATTCATTTTCTGACCCGCTGATCCTCACAAGAGTTGCGGGGGGTGCTGGAGCCTATCCCAGCTAACTACGAGCACCAGCTGAGGGACACCATGATTTGGTGGCCAGCCAATTGCATGGCACAGGGAGACAGACAACAATTCACACTCACACTCACACTCACACTCATACCTAAGAATCTTTCGGAATGTGGGAGGAAACTGGAGTACCTGGAGAAAATCCACGCAAGCCCGGGGAGAACATGCAAACTCCACGCAGTGAGGACTGACCTCGGATCGAACTTACGAGCCCAGAACTGTGAGGCCGACGTGCTAACAACTCGGCCGCCGGGCCACCGTACCACAACTCGTTGGAGAAATATGAGAACTATTCGCTGCTTGAACAATATATAATCACTTGAAGAAACAAATGTCTTAATCCTGTAATTGGATCCATGTTCATCACAGAGGAGAACTCTGAGAAACGGAACAACCACCGCTTGTTATTTTGCCACAATACATACAGACTCATCTCTCCTGCTCGGCCACATTGCAGGTAAGAATGCATTTGCTCAGTGGTTGTAGAAATGTATGATATGCAAGCAAATGTTCATCGAACTTTTAAAGCACTCCAGTCGATTAATCAAGTACGGTTCAGTTGTATTTTAATTCATTTAAAAAAGATTCAAGTTTATTGTTCGAGAACTGTTTGTGGAATTGTGTTTTTTTTTTGCCTCCTAGACAATTTGGGACAGCGAGCCTTGGTGGGTAAAGTGTGTATGGACATGAACAATTCGGTAAAACATTACAAAGAGACCATTCAAGAGTCCCTGGAGGAAACACGCCGGTTGGTACAAGCAATATTTAATTTTATACATCAGCCAATAACCCATTTGAAATCGGTTAAGTGATCTCTCCTTCAGATTAGATTAGATTAGATAACTGTATTCATCCCGTATTCGGGAAATTTCATTGTCACAGTAGCAAGAGGATGAGAATACAGACACAGGAAAAGACATTTTAGACATAAATAAATAGGTAATAAATAAGTTAATAAATAAACAAACAAACAAATATATAAATTAATTAATTAATTAAAACATGCATAAATACATAAACAAATATCTAAATAAATATATAAATTAATTAATTAATAAATACATAAATCAATATATACATAAATATATAAATTAATTAATTAATGAATACATAAATAAATATATAAATGAACAAATAAGCATTTTGCTGAAATATATGTATAGATGTATCTTTTCCTTTGCTGCCATTTTTAAACCACATGGACATTTGTAGACCAGGGGTGCTCACACTCTTCTGCCCCAAGATCTACTTTTCAAGGAGTCCACCTTTATTAATCTACCTTGTTCAATGAGCCAACCTCTCGGAGGACAGGAGGAGGGTGTCAGTCGTCACGGAATTTGGAGGGAGGTCAGCTGAGACGCATCTCATTACCAACAAAGGGGGCCAAAATGAAGCATAGATGCAGCAAGTCTCTTTATGTGTTCAACATCAAAGGAATGACTTAACAAGCAGCTGTGGCAAGTTTTTCTATGTTAGCTGAGGCTGTCGGCACCACACTTCAGATCGTGATGAGAGCGTAATGATTGTTAAATGAGTCAAATATGCATGTTCAAAATAGTATCAGTACGTATTACGATGGGGACATTGTAATGTCACAGTAAAAACGAGACATTGTTCAGGCCCGAAGGAAACAGACTGGATCAAATTTTACTCTCAGACAATCTCCCAATAGTACCCTGTCAATCGATCGGTCGATGGCGATCGACGTGATGAGCACCCCTGCTCTAGACGGTTCCGATTTTCTATCAGTCATCGGCTGCTTTGTAGTCTTATTTGCATGCAGTTGACACTTTTTAGTGCCCCCTGTAGTCTGGGAGAATATTGCTAACTGTGTTGGTAAACTGGACAGAGATCACCACACAATCACATCAGGCAAAACATGTGTTGGCTGGACTCAGCACGTCTCCTTTCCATGTGGATAAAGTTTAAAAGATGTTCTCAAGTTTAAGTAAATTTGGAGTTATGCCAATTCAGTGTCATGAATTCATGTTCACCATTGCAGTAATGATGCGCATAAGGAATAAACCGATTTATTTACAACTCTGAATCATTGCACATGGAAATGGGTAATTCATATATATATATATATATATATATATATATATATATATATATATATATATATATATATACATATTATATATATCAGAACATTTACTTTAATTTTGCAGATTTTTATAATCCAAATGATTTCTTTCTCCTCTTTGAGGTTCATTACTAAGCTTCTGGAGAAAAAGGTAAGAGTCTGGATGATGAAAATCATAATTAAATAAATAAATCAAAGACAAATCCCAAGTCCAGCGTTGTGTTGTTGTCAGTATGCTTTGGTAAAGCCCGTGGTGACGCCTCGCTTTGTCCTGTCATGCTCTGGAGCCTTGTTGGGACAACTGGGACAACTCGCCAAGAATAACAACCTGCATATTCAGGTGAGCTGTCGTGGCAACCAAAGCTCTCGAATTCAGCTGGGGAAAGTTGCAAAAATCTTGAAAAATAAGCCTTCACTTTTCTGGTTTTCTGCTAAGTACATACTAATCAATAACATAGTAAGTTACTCTTACTACTGAACACAGGGACAAACAAGAATTTTCAAAAGGTTAGGACATGAAAAAGTCTAATCCTGCATTGCCCTTCCTTAAAACGATCACTGTGTTCATTTGCAGAGTCATATCAGTGAAAATGCTGAGGAAGTAAAGATTGTAAAGGAGCTGTTTCCTGATTCTGCTTCCTACACTGATGTCTACCACAAACACAATCTGCTTACCAATAAGGTGAGAACAATCCCACGTGGGGCTACAAACTTTGGGGTCCTCACATTTTCTTGACATTTTTATCGTCGTTCAACAGACAGTGATGGCGCACGGTTGCCATCTGAGTGATGAAGAGTTGGCCTTGTTCCGAGACACTGGAGCTTCTTTGTCACACTGTCCTAACTCTAACCTCTCGTAAGTGTTTCTGATCCCCCTCTGAAAACACTTTACTTTGTGTTGTGAGCTAAGCAAACATAATTGGCTCTCTGAGTAGCACCATCAAACCATTGGCTACCAGTGGAGGTGCGAGACGTTCAATCCATTTTGAATGAAACTACGGATTCATCGATGAGCATGTGAATCATTATCTAAAAAGTTAAATACATGTTAAAATAAAAAAATATATGCTAAAATAAATCTTAAAATGAGTAAGAAAATATTGAAATATAAACATTTTAGTTTTACATTGAATTATTTATTGAATTGCGAATTTAATTCAGGCACTCTGGTCTCTTTACCTTTTTTTGTATATATATATATATATATATATATATATATATATATATATATATATATATATATATATATATATATATATATATATACACACACAAAAAAAGGCGCACAGTTGCCATCTGAGTGTCAGCCCCACAGCTCTGGGATCTTGGGTTCAAGTAAGTCCATGTCGGTCTATCTGTGTGGAGTTTGCATGTTCTCCCTGGGCCTGCGTGGGTTTCCTTCGGGTACTCCAGTTTCCTCCCACATTCCAAGAACATGCATGGTAGGCTGATTGGACACTCTAACTTGCCCCTAGGTATGGGTGTCAGCGTGCATGGTTATCCGTCTCCTTGTGACCTGCGATCGGCTGTCCACCGATTCAGGGTGTCCCCTGCCTCTGGCCCGGAGACAGCTGGGATTGGCTCCAGCACCCCCCGCGCCCTAATGTGGATAAAGTGGTTCAGAAAATGAGATGAGACATACATCTTTAATTTCCCTATATTTGAACATTATTTTTTTAGTATTTTTAATTTTAAAAAGGATGTACGTATATGTAATTAAAATATTAAAATAGTTTTTTTTAATGACATTTTCATTTGAATCTGACATTGACATGCAGTTATTAAAAAACAAAAATTCTCTTTTATTCATGGATTTAAAAGAAAAACAAACAAACAAACAGAAAAACAGTAAATATTTCCCCATTTGTGGAGTAAGCAGATTTTACATTCAGAATTTAGTTTAGCATAAAACATGAAGTCAATGTAGTATGTGATTTATACTTTTTTGGGCCTCGAAAAATGATGGACCTCCAATCCATTTGATGTAATAAATATGTCAGCCATTGAACAAATGTACATTCACTGCTCCCTCCCACTTTAAATGAACTGGACGTCCACTAGTAATGATAAAATAATTTTAATTCATGGCAGAAGGATGAAAGAGACTTTCATCACGCCGGTCCCATCAAACTCGTTGGATTCCATTGACAGCCCTAGACGTAAAATCCATTTAAAGCATATGGTGGCAGCCAATGAGTGGATGCATACTCATGATGAACTCATTTTAATTCATAGCAAAAGAATAATTGTACTCCACACGTTTGGACATCTATCATTGTCTTGAGAAGACAAGTGCTCTTATGTTTATGGCAGCATGTGCAGCCAGCGGCCATCTTGACTAGGGTGACCGTCAGTTGTAAACTACATTAAAAAAGTACATACCGTATTTTCTCGCATATAAGCCGTGTTTGTAACAAAAAAAAATGATGACTGAATCAAGGGTACGGCTTATATGCGCACAAGACTTACAACGTTGCTATATGTTCACCAGTATATGTCGGCAAATTAACAATTACTATTTGTGGTTATTTTCTGTTTTGCAGTCAGAAAACAACCATTACTGGATGAATTACTAACTCCCTTATTATATTCACCCTAATAATGTGCTTTTATTCAGACAGTATCTCAGAATTACCACATGCGATTATTTTTCTTAAGATTTTCCCTTCAAAGTAACACATTTGTACTCCCTATTAAAACCATGAATATGGAGGTGAAAATTGTGAATCAGGGGGCGGTTTATACATGTGAAATTGTAAAATTCAACGATTTTAAGGCAATTTTAAGGGTGCGGCTTATACGCGGGGCGGTTTATATGCGAGTAAATCTGATAATCCGCAGCATTTAGCCCGTTATTTCTATATACTCCCCGATACTGATGTCACCATTTTAGTGCCATATCGGTAGTACGACACTATCTGTGAGTCACCTACTGAATGACGATTCATCCTCCAAGGTTGTGCAGTGGATTCCTCAATGTCCGTAAAGTGCTGAACCACAAAGTGAAGCTGGGCCTCGGAACAGGTACGAGCAGACTTAAAGGAGCACCTGGCAAAAAGAAGTGACATTTCACCTTTTCACTTGATCTTCATGCATTTTTTTGGGGGGACGGGGCTTTATCCCACTGCAGACGTGGCAGGGGGCTATTCAGCCTCAATGCTGGATGCCGTGAGGAGAGCCTTGGACACTTCCAAAATTTTGACCATACAGGACCCTGAACACGAGACGCTCACCTTCGAGGAAGCATTCAGGCTGGCAACGCTGGGGGGCAGCCAAGGTACTATACAAAGTCATGCCGATGACTACGTCTTGATATGTGAAGATGATATTTTTGTCTCTAGCTTTGTCCTTGGATGACCAAATAGGAAATTTTGAGGTGGGCAAAGACTTTGATGCACTGAGGGTGAATGTTGCAGTCCCTGGAGGACCCATTGACCTAATCCAGCATGAACAACCAAAGGTATGTCACCAAAGATGTCCAATTTGGCAGCATTTAAGCTTAAGAGCAGAGGTCTGACTCGCGCCATGATGTATTTATTTATTTTTGCCTGCGTAAGCAATCCATGTGCATCGATTTCATGTTTCTTGTTAAAATACAAAAAATGTCTCTTTGGGTTCACTGAAAAAAAATCGTTTTCATCGGCATTTTTGGTTAGCAAATTTCAGATATAGGAGCTACTTTTTGAATATACTAGTTTTTTACCATTAATATTTCACAAGTTCCAAAATAAAAATTACCTTTTTTTACTGGCATATTTCTGGTTCAAGCCCAGATTTTGGTGATAATACACACATTGGTTGGTAAAGTACATCAGTATTGTAGTGAAAACATGAATAACATTAGCTCTCTATAAGGCACTCATTTAACACAGCTTTTATTGTCAAGTGCACCTGTTTGTTGTGTTTCTTTGTATGACTCAAAATTGTCCTTTTCTCTATAAAGGATTAAAGCTATTAGGACAGTATAAAGGTTTTTGATGCATTTCCTTAGTTTGACTATTGTTACCGTGTGGTAAAATCAAATCAAAATCAAATCAAAAGCCTTTATTGTCATCATACACAGCTGCGTATAACGAAATTGGTGGTGCTACTCCAAGCTTTTCAAAGTGTGTTTTCCCAGTAAAAAAAAACATAAATAGTAGTATAAAAGTATAAAAAGTCACATCCAGGCTAGGTGAATTCTAAAATATTGCACAGAATTCTAAAATATTGCACAGAATTCTAAAATATTGCACAGATTCTAAAATATTGCACAGATTTCTAAGATATTGCACATTGTTATTGCACACCCCGAAGTTATTGCACAGAAGGGATTGTGTGTCGTGCTAACTCAAGTTCAGAGTCCTGATGGATGTGGGAAAAAAAATGTCCTAAAGTCTATTTGTCCGTGCTTTGTGAGACCTGTAGCGTCTGCCAGAGGGCAGCAGCTGGAACCAGGGTGGTATTGGTCCCTGACAATGTTCCTGGCTCTGCTGAGGTAGCGAGGGCTGGCAATGTCATCCAGTGAGGGCAGAGAGCAGCCGATGATCTTCTGGGCAGTGTTGATCACTCTCTGCATGGCCTTTCTGTCTGCTGCCGATGCCGTGCTTCCAGCGTACCACACTGTAATGCAGTATGCCAGGATGCTCTCCACAGTGGCTCTACAGAAGGTTACCAGAAGCTTAGTGTCCAAGTTGTTCCTCCTTAGTACCCTCAGGAAATGGAGTCACTTATGGGCCTTCTTCACCACTGCAGTGGCGTTGGCAGACCAGGAGAGCGTGTCCGTGACGTGGACCCCCAGGAATTTGAAGGACTGGACCCTGTCTACGCATACTCCATTTATGAGGAGTGGGGCCAGATCTATGCTGCGTTTGCGAAAGTCCAGGATTATTTCTTTAGTTTTCGTGGGCAATTTATAAAGAGTTTGTTTTTAGAGCAGGGCGGCCCGGCGGATGAGTGGTTAGGTCACAGTGGGGGACCTGCGTTCAAATCCAGGTCGGTCCACCTGTTTGGAGTTTGCATGTTCTACCCGGGCCTGTGTGGGTTTTCTCCGGATACTCCAGTTTCCTCCCATATTCCAAAGACATGCATGGTAGGCTGATTGGACACTCTAAATGGCCCCTAGGTATGAGTATGAGCGTAAACGGTTGTTTGTCTTCTTGTGCCCTGCAATTGGCTGGCCACCAATTCAGGGTGTGCACCGGCCTCTGGCCTGAAGTCAGCTGGGATGGGCTCCAGCACCCCCCGCGAACCTAGTGAGGATAAAGCGGTTCAGAAAATGAGATGAGATGTTTTTTAGAGCAACTCTTGGTCATCTATCACTGTCACTGGCAGACAGTAAATTTAAACTTATCACCTGAACCTGTGGTGGAATATATCAGTGTGTATGTGTTGATATAATTCGCATCACAGAATGGCTGCGCTTTTAACTGGTGTCATTTTTTTGTGTTTGAAAATTATTTTCATCATAAGCAGGTCTAAAAAAAAAGATCCATTTGTATGCTTAAATACTTTGATTTTAAAATGGTCTTTTCAGATGAGAGTTAACAAACCACATTTACTTTCAGATTCTACTGGAAAAGTTCTTGAATTTGGGTGAGTGACCAGTTATTACAATGCCAGATAATTCCGTTTGTATGCCAGTGTAAAACATTTTGCTCCTGTCGTGCAGGCGATGATCGGAACATAGTGGAGGTTTATGTCGCTGGAAGGGAGGTGATTCCATCCAAAGAGTAGATGTTCCTTACACATCTTCTCGTCATTTGATTGAAAGGCGTAGATTCTTTTCTATTCATTTATTAATGCTGCTACAACGAGCTGATAGAGACAAAAATGTTCATATTTCAAAATGCAATGCGTTTTGCTTTTATAATTTTTTTCCGTTGCTCTTCATATAATTGCACTTCTTGTTATCCCATCCCATTTCCCCTGTAGATTCTTTGCTATTCATTTATTAATGCTGCTGCAACGAGCTGATAGAGACAGAAATGTTCATATTTCAAAATGCAATGCGTTTTGCTTTTATAATTTTTTTTCGTTGCTCTTCGTCCGCACTTCTTGTTATCCCATTCCATGGGGTACTGAAATAAAGTTTTAATTCATTCGTGCTCATGTTTCTGACACTAATAATTCCGCAAAATGAGGCCATTGAGTGGATCAAGTGACTCCTAGTCCAAATAAATAGGGCGTCTTTTGCCGTGATCAATACAAAACCATCTGGTGCTGAAAGCGGGAGGGAGAAACACAAAAAACAGACAAGACAGACACGTGTTAGTGACAGTGATACTAGAATAGAATGATCAGCAGTTGGACGGATTTGGGATTTTCTTCAGCTTTATGACTCTGATTAACTCATTGACGGCAACAGAAGTCCAATCATTTGCTGCCATCCTCCGAGTTCGAATGGATTGGACTTCAGTAATACCTTAACATACGAGAAATTTGAGATACATTTGAGTAAAAATGCAAATAGAGCAAATATTTGGATTGAAATACGAGACAATTTTTGAGAGACGAGCATACGTGACAGCCGAGATGCGAAAGGCTGCTTATGATAACAGCACACTGTATTTCTCGCCGCATCTCCCTCGTCTAAAGATATCGATGAGCACTGGACGAAGCATTTAAGTTTTTCGTGTTTCTTTTTTTTGCGTTTTCGTGTGAGTGTGCATGGTTGTCCATCTCCTTGTGCCCTATGATTGACTGGCCACCAATTCAGGGTGACCCTGACTCTGGCCCGAAGTCAGCTGGAATAAGCTCCAGCACCCCTCGCAACCCTAATGAGGATAAAGCGGTTCTGAAAATGAGATGAGATGTATCATAATCTAAGTTCAATTTATGTTTATGTTATGTTATAAGCACTCCGCGTAGTACTGAATAATGTATCATTTTAGAATTGAACATCATAACCACAAGATAGTTATTTTGAACTCTGTTAGTAGATGATGAATTAGAACCAATAAAAAAAAAATCCATTGTAATATTTTTTTGTCTTTTGGTGTCTTTTCAGAAGGTGGGAATGAATTAATTTGTATTTAGTTCATTTCTATGAGAAAAGTTGATTTGAGATACGAGTAAATCGACATACGAACTCGGTCCAGGAACGCATTCAGCTCGTATCTCAAGGTATTACTGTAAGTGTACTAGTGAGAAACTAATTGGTCTGGGGGTGCATCTGGAACTTTTTTTTTAACTCATTGTCTGCTACTCACGGTGATAGACGTCCAATCTATTTGAGGTGAAATGGACTGGACATCTACCAGTGAAGTTCATTTAAGTTCACAACTCCAGGATTAAAATTTGAAATGTTTGGAAAAATACATTTAATTGAGTGACTGGCAGCCATCTTGCGTCAGGAACCTTTCCATGGTGAGTAACCTTGTTTCCGTCCGAGGCCATTTTCAAGACGGACCACCAAACAAGGAAGTAACAGGATTTTGTGTTTGTTTTGAAGCAAATGACAGGTTAGACTTTGAAGGTAATTTCTAGACTTTCATGAGAAATCCCTTGCCCTAATTCCACACTTTCTTAACATGTATCACAAAGGCCATCGGACATAAGGAGAAATAAACGGGAAGCAGAGCAGTCTAATTGCGTGTAAGCGAGTTTTTTTATTTGTTATTTGTTGTGTGGTAAATGAACCAGAGTTGCTTTAAAATTCACTGTTTTTACATCGACTGCTTGGTATCGTTGGCATATTACCACTTACGACGCTCAAACCAAATAAAGACATCAACAACTTTACTACAGCTCAATTTGCTTTAATTTTATTTCAAAGATTAATTTTCAAGAAGGGTGGCCCGGCGACTGAGTGGTTAGCGCGTCGGCCTGACAGTGGGGGACCTGGGTTCAAATCCAGGTCGGTCCACCTGTGTGGAGTTTGCATGTTCTCCCCGGGTCCGCGTGGGTTTTCTCCGGGCACTCCGGTTTCCTCCCACATTCCAAGGACATGCATGGTAGGCTGATTGGACACTTTAATTTGCCCCTAGGTATGAGTGTGGGCGTGAATGGTTGTTTGTCTCCTTGTGCCCTGTGATTGGCTGGCCACCGATTCAGGGTGTCCCCCGCCCCTGGCCCGCAGTCAGCTGGGATAGACTCCAGCACCCCCTGGGACCCTGGTGAGGATAAAGTGGTTCAGAAAATGAGATGAGATAATTTACAAGATGTCAATAAGTGTAATATATGTACAACCCATTTGGGCTGGGACCCACTAGTAGATGACCAACCATTTGATGTGGGAATGTTCATTCGAAGCC